>NC_141025.1:76150000-76307500 GCF_052040795.2 Danio rerio
ATATAGTTGGCGGTTTATTCTGCTGTGGCGACCTCTGATAAATCAGAGACTAAGCCGAATGAAAATGAATGAAACAGACTGTATAAAACGCTGTAGGAATATTTGGCCTGATGTTTTATTTTGCTTGTGTCAGGTCGAGGTCAGAAGTCTCACGCGTACATCCACAGTGTTCAGGTCGCACACCATGTTTTCCTCAATCTCCACACGTTAAAGTTCTACTGCCTGCCAGACAACTACGAAATCATTGACTCCTCATTGGAGGACATTACAGTGAGTACTTTTAAATGGTATTATTATTATCATTAATTTCATTTAATATTTTTTTCCACTCCCTTTTAAAAATCATCAATTAATTAATTACTTAATTACTTTATTTATTTATTAGTTTTTTCTATTTTTTATATCCCTTAAAAGTTTATATGTTTTTTTCCATAATTTTCCTCTCCTTTTTTAAAAAAAAATTAATTAATTAATTGCTTCATTTGTTCATTCATTCATTATTTATTTATTTATTATCTTTTTGTCTATTTTTTATATCCCTTAAAAGTTAATCAAAATTTTTCCTTAATCCTATACAGTCTCAAACATTTTTACACATTTTTATCAATTTAGATTTTTTCTTCCTCTCCATTTAAAAAAAAATACTTTATTTATTATTTATATATAAATTTATATATCTTTTTCTGTTTTTGTATCCCTTAAAGTTCTATACGTTCATTTATCCTTAATTCTCCCTCTTTAAACAAATTATTAATAATTTTTTTATATATCTATTTTTTTTTATTTTATTTTATTATTTATCTATCTTTTATATGCCTTAAAATTCTGTCAGTCCATTTTTTCCTTTAATCAAGTACACACACACACACACACACACACACACACACACACTAAACACACACACCATAATAAACAAATACGACTAAAAGTTGATGGTTGCCAGTCTGTTTATGTTATATGCTTAGTTGTATGTATAAGTGTTTTATGTATTTATTATCATATCTCTTATATGTTTGTGTCATATTACTAGTTTATTTACCATCTTTTTTTGCTAAGTACTGCATGTAATTACTTATTATGATGGTCTTTTAGCATGCTTGTTTTGTATTTCTGACTATATTTCAGTATGTGCTGAAACCCACGTTCACCAAACAGCACATCTCCGGATTGGATAAGCAGGGAAAGCTGTACAGAGCCTATGACGGCACTACTTACCTGCCGGGAATTGTGGGTCTCAATAATATTAAGGCTAATGACTACGCTAATGTAGTATTGCAGGTAAAACTAAAATTACTCTGCTTCTCTGAATCAGTTTACATTGAACTTGCGTTTATTTTGTAAGTATGATTTACTGCCTTATACAGGTTAATACAGGTACAAGATACAGGTTGCCTGTTGATGATTGGATGTTTGTGTTGATTTGTGTTTTCTGTTTTTTATTTATTATATATTAAAATATATTGTCAATATATTGTTTGAACATTGATAAAGATGTTATTTATACCACGATGACCATGTTAGTTTACGTTTACTTGTTCAATTTTTTTATTTCAATACTGTTAGAGTACCCAGAAAATTATAAAGCACTATTTGGCGATTTTATTTTTAATCTGTCATTTTTCTTATACATATATATATTTCAGTCGATCTAATGAGTGAAACCTTTCCAAGTAGAGCTATTCTATTTAAATCATCTGGTGAAATTATATTCATATCGTGATATATATTGCAGCTAAACAAAATATCACAATTCTTTAAAATATTGTGCAGCCCTAAGTCATTATAAAATGAGGGTTTGTTCTGTAACCAATTGAAAAGCAGTATTGCTTAAGGGGGCTAATAATATTGACCCTAAAATAGTTTTTAACAAAAATTAAAAACTGCTTTTATTTTAGCTGAAATAAAACAAATAAGACTTTCTTCAGATGAAAAAATATAATAGGAAATACTGTGACAAACCCGTAAATATTCCCCAGTGAGTTTAAGTGACCTCTTGTTTCTTCTACTAAGGCGCTGTCGAACGTGCCACCTTTACGAAATTACTTTCTCGAGGAGGAAAACTACCGTGGCATTCGCCGTCCACCAGGGGACATCATGTTTCTGCTGGTGCAGCGGTTCGGGGAGCTCATGCGCAAACTCTGGAACCCGCGAAACTTTAAAGCCCACGTGTCACCGCATGAGATGCTGCAGGCCGTGGTGTTATGCAGTAAAAAGACCTTTCAGATCACTAAACAAGGTATGAGCTATTCCAGCGTTATGGATTGTATGTTGGCATATTGAAACATTTGTTTATATTTTCCAAAACTGCTAACCACAGAGTAACCACAGGGATCAGAAAAACATCAATCTGTAAACATTTTTTATATTTTAAATGAGGGAAATAAACATGCGCTTTGGACGAGTTTACAGTTTACATCATACTTTGTAGAAATTTTGTGAATTGATTGAACAACCCAAAAAAAAAACAATGCTAGTCAAAAGTATGGGTTGGCTCTGTATAAATAAAAAATCGTTGGTTTTATTTTATTTGACATTTTTTTGCATTTATGAGGGAAAAGCTTGTTTATGGATGTGACACACCATTGTTATGAATGTGACAGATTCAAAATTGGCACTTGTGTGTCTTTGGTAAATCAAATATACTTGTTTGAAAAAATTGACAGAGACATTTTTGAGTATTTTTACAGTACTGTAAAATACATGCTGCCACAAAAAAATGTAGAAACAATTTAGCTGTTTTGGTGCAACTTTAATTTTTTCATAGCAAAGTTGAAATTTGCATGAAATTCCTTATA
The DNA here is from genome assembly GCF_052040795.2 of Danio rerio. Taxonomy (NCBI): domain Eukaryota; kingdom Metazoa; phylum Chordata; class Actinopteri; order Cypriniformes; family Danionidae; genus Danio; species Danio rerio. The sequence goes on from NC_141025.1 coordinate 76,152,796, forward strand.
TGCAGATAATAGTGTCAATACTGGGCACTGCAGAACTGTGTTTCTTATATCATTTAGAAAATATAGAAATATAAAAACAGCAATTTTGGGGGGTTTTGTTGGGAATACTGTAAATTATTTTAATAAATTATTTCATTATTTCATATATTCATTATTAACGATAGTTTTTTGTAATGTAATATACAATCTGTAAAAAATCTGACAAATTACAAAGGAAACATAGAATTTAAACAAAAAATAAAAATGTTTTTAAGAAATTATAGCTAATTTATGGTTAAGTTAATTTATGTGCTTTATGGTTTCTATTTTTTTTTTTTTATTTAACCATAACATTGAAATCATAAATAATAATGAACCGGGGGAAAAACGGTCATTCCCATAAAACAGAATCTTTTAAACTAAGGCTGAACAATACATTGTTTGAGCATCCATATCACAATTTGTGTATCTGCAATAGTCACATCGCAGGATTAGATTATTTATTAAAGAATAAAAGATATTATTAAATATTAACTTTTTAAAATAATTTATATAATGACCATGTTTTTTACATTTGATTGGTCAATTTCTGTACTTTAATACTGTTAGACCCCACAGAAAACCGTGAAGCACTGTTTGTTTTTTCATTTATTTTAATTTGTAATTTATTGTAACTTCTGCAGATCCACTGCATAGAAAAAGACTTGACCATTCCATTCAATGTAGAGCTTTTCAAACAATCTGGTGAAATTATATTCATATTGCAACATGTATTGCAGTAAAACAAAATATCGCAATATATATATTCTAATATCCCCTAGCCAAGGGGGTCCAAACTCCGTCCTGGAGGGCCGGTGTGCTGCATATTTTAGTTCCAACGCCAATTAAACACACCTGAACCAGCTAATCAAGCTCTTTCTAGGTATACTAGAAAGCTCCAGGCAGGTGTTTTAAAGGAAGTTGGAGCTAAATTTTACAGGACACCAGCCCTCCAGGCCTGAGTTTGGGCACCCCTGGCCTAGCCCTACTTTAAACTGATGTTGTGCTTTTTACCCACTAGGTGACGCTGTGGACTTTCTCTCCTGGTTCCTGAATGCATTGCATGGTGCTCTTGGTGGAACAAAGAAGAAATCCTGTGAGTTTTGTTTTATGTGCTCCTTTTCCCAAATCATTTCTGTTTATTTATTTATTTATTTATTTATTTATTTATTTATTTATTATATATATATATATTTTTTTTTCATCAGTTATTGAATGTTCTTTTCTTCTGCAGCCATCATCACCAAGGCATTTCAGGGGTCCATGCGAATCTTCTCAAAGAAACTTCCCCATCCAGACTTGGTATGTGTCTCCTGTAAAATATGTTCTCTGGTGCAATTCAAGATTTGTGCAGCAAATTCACACCTGTGCACATTAGAGAAAGCTTTTGTTGTGTTTTACCTTTCAGTCCTTTATAAATGCTTCCTTTATCCCATTTGGATGTTTACACTGCATGTTTATATTAGTACATAAAAAATGCTTTCATAATGCGCTATTGTAAACAGTTTATGATAGGGCAAAAAGTCTTATGTGTTAAAAAATAAATGTGTGCATTAGTGTAAATGCAGCCTATTAGACCCTGGTCCTGCTGTTTATCAGTAATAAAAACAAGACTCATGCTATGTTCACACCAGATGCGGAACGCGTGGATAAATCACGATATTCGTGCATAAATAGACACATGAACATTTTGAGTTCACTCGCTTCATTCTCGCTTCAAAATCCGTTTCATTCTTGCGTCAAAACCCTCTTCATTCACGCATAAAATCTGTTTCATTCGCGCGTCAAAACCCTCTTCATTCACGCATAAAATCTGTTTCATTCTCGCGTCAAATCGCTTGATTCACACATCAAAATTTGCTTCATTCTCCTGTCAAAATCGGCTTGATTCGCGCATCAAAATCCGCTTGATTCGTGCGTTAAAATTGGCTTGATTTGCATGTCAAAATCCGCTTGATAGGCACGTCTAAATCTGCTCGATTGGTGCATCAAAATCCGATTAATTTGTGCATCAAAATCGGCTTCATTTCGCGCATCAAATACCCCTTGATTTGCGCGTCAAAATCCGTTTCATTCTCGCGTCAAAACCCGCTTCGTTCACGCGTACAATCCGTTTCAATTACGCGTCAAAATCTGCTTGATTCGCATGTCAAATTCCACTTGATTCGTGCGTTAAAATTGGCTTGATTTGCGCATCAAAATCCACTTGATAGGCACGTCAAAATCTGCTTGATTGGCGCGTCAAAATCCGATTGATTGGCGCGTCAAAATTCGCTTCATTTGCGCATCAAAATCCGCTTGATTTGCGCATCAAAATCCACTTGATAGGCACGTCAAAATCTGCTTGATTGGCGCGTCAAAATCCGATTGATTGGCGCGTCAAAATTCGCTTCATTTGCGCATCAAAATCCGCTTGATTTGCGCATCAAAATCCGATTAATTTGCGCATCAAAATCGGCTTAATTCGCACGTCAAATCCATATCAGAACAGACACGTATTCTCATCATGGACAGGGCTTCTGTCTGCCCGGTGACTGTTGCTGAATGGCTAACATGGATTTTATTGAGAAAATGACTGTGTTACGTTATGAAGGCTAAAAACAACGTCGATTCATTTGGAGTCGTGTCTGAGTCCACTAGATCCTTTCAGAGGTGCACCCAGCTCTGTGAGCTCATAAACTACTCCAGGAACTTAACCTGGATAATGGAAGCATTTAGCAATGCATTTGACTGAGCGGAGCCCAGTTTGATGAACTGATGTCGGTGTAGGCAGGAGGATTTACCCCTTTGACATCAACAACAGGTGGTCATAACCACGAAAAGTGGGCGTGTCCAGCTCTGTTTAGGGGGGAGTGTCGGAGGAAGTAAAGAGGCATGGTGTGAGATTGTCTATTTGGGCGCGCTGACTTACAGAGTCAAAACACACACACACACACACACACACACACACACACACACACACACACACACACACACACACACACACACACACACACACACACACAGGGGACAAAGTGACTGTGTTTACATGGACATCTGTAGTCAAATTATTTGACAAATTATTAAATGGTGGACTTTACCTACAGTTTGGCTCTTTCATTCAGGGAATTCATTCATGTCCCTCGCGACAAACGAGATATTTGATTCGAGGAGCTGCTGTAAGCGTGTATTTTTCATGCAATGTTTGATACCGCACGGCGTATGAGAGAAATAAAACCACAGCATATCCCGGAAACTTAGATGCACTCAGCAGGTAGCGTCAGAAAGCCGCGTGTGTTATTCCGGTCACAAAATTCGGTGAAAATCCTACACGAGGTTAAAGTTTGGTTGTGGTGCTAACATGTTTACACGGTGCAATAGTTAACGTTAGTTCGATACGAACAAACTGAATAAACAAATAGCACTGGTCGCTCACTTACCAAATCTGTAGAGACAGGACAATCACCAGCAACTAGAGCCGCGTCTTTATTAAGAGGAGACTACAAGCGAATCCGGATCTCAGCGTTTGCAGATGAGAACAGCTCTCAGGTAAACAATAATCCTCCTTAGACACGTAAGTTATTGTTGTCGCGCGTCGCGTACACTGTTAATCCACACGTGACGCCAGCTGAGCTCTCACAGAGAGAAAATGAAAACAAAACTTAACAGCAGCAAACTATAAAAGCAACACTTCACGCTTGTTTTGCCAACACAACGTGGTGTCTCTGTCGTCTAAACACTGACAGTAATGAATATTAATGAAGTTGCACAATAGAGCGCGCTGATTGGTTTGAACCAAGCTTTGTTCATGCATTAATGCAACACACTGTAAGACGTAATAAGACTCACTCTGGCTCAGACGTCCAGTCTGCACGCTGGAATACACGCTATTATGTCATGACCGTGACGCAGCTTCAAAAATTAGTTTCAAACCGGAAGTACGAATTTACTTGAAATAACGCAAAAACAACCAATTTACACTTTTTAGTGAAATATAGGTGTCCTAATAGTGTTTATAGCAGTGTGGGACACATAGACGACTGTCAACAGCTCAAAAAATGTGTTTTGGTGTTTCTTGACCCTTTAAAAACTTGCTAAGGTCAGTATTATTGGCCCTCTTAATAACTTATTATTTTTTCCAAATTGGCTACAGAACAAACCTCTCTTGTATAATGACCTACAGAATTAAATTCTTTAAATTGCTCTCCAAGCTAAATACGAAAGCAAAATAGCTAGAAAAATATTATGTACTGTCATCAGTGTGTTGAAACGAACTCTCCTTTAACCATCACTTGTGAACTTTTCAAAAAATTATTAAAATTGCACAGGAGGGCTAATAATTTGGCCTTCAGCTCTTTGCCAAATGAGATAAGTCATTCATTCATGTGAGTAATTGTTTTCTTTCTGTCAGCCTCCAGAGGAGAAAGAAGCTCTTCTGCTGAAGGAGGAGTATCAGGAGGAGATGTCGGAGTCCACCTTCCTCTACCTGACCTTGGATCTGCCCACCGCACCGCTTTACAAAGACGAGAAGGAGCAGCTCATCATTCCTCAGGTCCCGCTCTTCAACATCCTGGGAAAGTTCAATGGGAACACAGAGAAGGTGCAATTTTTTGCAAATTGTCTGTTTGTTTTTCTTGTTTGTTTGTTAGTCATGGTGTTCACAGAGATGTCTTAAATTCCATAGTATAAAGATAAGACCTTAATTAATCTTAAAGCGTCTTAAATCTGCTTTTCAAAGGTCTTAAAAATGCAAGTGAATCGATCTGACCCCATAAAGAAGATTTTGTTTTTATTTTTATTTATCTTATTCATTCATTCATTCTCTTGTCGGCTTAGTCCCTTTATTTATCTGGGGTCACCACAACGGAATGAACCACCAACTTATCCAGCACATGTTTTAAGCAGCGGATGCCCTTCCAGCTGCAACCCATTTCTGGGAAACATCCACACACACTCATTCACACTCATACACTACGGACAATTTAGCCTACCCAATTCACCTGTACCACGTCTTTGGACTGTGGGGGAAACCGGAGCACCCGGAGGAAACCCACGCGAATGCAGGCAGAACATGCAAACTCCACAGAAACCCCAACTGACCCAGCCGAGGCTCGAACCAGCAACCTTCTTTCTGCTTGGCGACAGCACTACCTACTGCGCCACTGCATCGCTAATTTATCAATTTTATATTACTTTTATCAAAATTTTACTCTATAGCAGCTGTGTCAACCTATGGATTAGCAAATAAAGAGCTAGAGATGCATCAATCAGTTGACCAGGGACTGGAACTGGATGGTTTTTGTCATAACCGGCCCGAATGGTAATTGCCGCTGCACCTCAATTATTATTATTAGTTTCTCTACTAATTTTTTTTTACTCTTTCTATATGTAAAAAGAGTGTTAAGGATGGTAATTAGCTGTGTTGTTTGTTTTTTTGGTACTATAAAAAATGTAACTTTACAGTTGGTCTTAAACTTCATTCTGCGTGGTATTAAAAAGGTCTTAAATATAAATCTTAATATAAACCTGCAGATACCCTGGCAAATGATTTGGAAATTATATTTGCTGTTCAGTCATTTTAATTTCTATGTTCTCGGTGGTTTAAATGAGGTTTTTACTTGTATTTGTTTGCTTTTTAAGGTCATTAAACTTTTAAATTGATTTCAAAATCCTGCAGATACCCTGGAAATATATAAAAATTATTTAGAAAATTTCCAAGCTTAATGGCAAGTACACACACACACAGTTGTATGTGTTTGTCAAAGCTGCATGGCAGTGCACATTAAAGGTCTGCAAGCACATTAAGTTTGTTTTTGAGTCCAGTTGGACTGGACTTGGTTCATTTATTAATTCTTTTATTGTTCATTCATTAATTTTCTTGTTGGCTTAGTCCCTTTATTAATCCGGGGTCGCCACAGCGGAATGAACCGCTAACTCATCCAGCACGTTTTTACACAGCGGATGCCCTTCCAGCCGCAACCCCGTCTTTGGGAAACATCCACACACAATCACTCGCATACACTACGGACAATTTGTGACATGGTACAGGTTAATATACACTGCTGAATGGATATCTGTTATGTTAGTGTACAAAATAAACCCGGTTTAACGTCCACAAACTGGGATTGAAGCGTCTTTTATAATTGTTCTGACACGTGGCTGTGCTGATGAAGTGAATCTAAAGTGAATCGCTGTACTTCATTACACACATGCACTGTTTTAGAACATTTCAAACTTGTAAGACTCACTCTTGATCACGTTTGATGATGATTGATGATCCTAGCAAACTGGACAGACCTTTTGTTCACAATTGCTTTGCGCTTGTCCTGTCTTGTTGATATGATTTCTACGGAGACATGTTAATGCGCGCAGCTGTCAATCAATATTGGTGGGCGGGGGGACCGCACTCCTACATCAAGTTGCGGCCGATCTGAAAACCGCTCCAATTAGTCTACTATTTTTATGTTGTTAAATTAAAAAAAAAAAGGACTGGGTGTGTTTATATCACCCCAATATGACAGTATATACACTATACTTACACGCATGTCTATCCAAACAGCTTTAAAAGTAGATTTTTCACCATAGGTGCCCTTTAAGCACAAGTTTATGGGTTTGTAAACGAGAAGGTAAAAGTAAAATCAGAAAGGTATAAATAAATGTTCACACTTTACAATAAGGTTCATTAGTTAATGTTTATTAATGCATTTACTAACATGAACAAACAATGAACAATACATCTACTACCGTATTTGTTCATGTTAGTTAATGTTAGTTAATGAAAATGCAGTAGTTCATTGTTAGTTCATTGGTGCATGTCACAGCTATATCACCCTGCAGCCCAAGACCGGTTACTCACTGAAGCTAAGCAGGGCTGAGCCTGGTCAGTACCTGGATGGGAGACCACTAGGGAACACCAGGTTGCTGTCGGAAGTGGTGTTAGTGAGGCCAGCAGGGGGCGCTCAACCTGTGGTCTGTGTGAGTCCTAATGCCCCAGTAAAAAGTGAAGGGGACACTACACTGTCAGTGGGCGCCGTCTTTCGGATGAGACGTTAAACCGAGGTCCTGACTCTCTTTGGTCATTAAAAATCCCAAGGCACTTCTCGTGAAAGAGCAGGGGTATAACCCTGGTGTCCTGGCTAAAGTCCCTCTATCGGCCCTTACGATCATGGCCTCCCAATCATCCCCTTCCACCGAATTGGCTCTATCACTGTCTCTCCACTCCACCAATAGCTGGTGTGTGGTGAGCGCACTGGCGCTGTTGTCCTGTGGCAGCCGTCGCATCATCCAAGTGGATGCTGCACACTGGTGGTGGTGTGGAGAGACCCCCCTCATGATTGTAAAGCGCTTTGGGTGTAAGGCCATACACAATAAATGCGCTATATAAATACACATTAGATTAAATTACATGACATTAGCTAATGTTAACAAGCATGGACTTGGATGTTAATAATGCATTAGTGAATGTTCAATTATGATTAATAAATGCTGTACGTGTGTTGTTCATGACTAGTTCATGCTAGTAAATGCATTAACCAATGAATCTTATTGTAAAGTGATACCAATTAAATTAGGCGTTCATGAAGGTGAACTGACTTGTTAAAGTATGCCAACAAATGCCATGTTAGAAACACTAGCTTCGTCCAGTTTTACTCATCTAGTGGACTCCATTATCTCTTCACAGGAGTACAAGACGTACAAAGAGAACTTTCTGAAAAGGTTCCAGCTCACCAAGCTTCCTCCGTACCTCATCTTCTGCATCAAGCGATTCACCAAGAACAACTTCTTCGTGGAGAAGAACCCAACTATCGTCAACTTCCCCATCACGTGTGTTTTCGCGCCTCAGCTAGACATTCACGCAAGCTCCTTGTTTCATCTAGTTTCATTTCAATTTTCTCTGTGTTATAAATCAGGAATGTTGACCTGCGCGAGTATCTGACAGAAGAGGCTCAGGTCACAGAGAAAAACACCACCTATGACCTGGTGGCCAACGTCGTCCATGATGGAAAACCCACTGAAGGCTCCTACAGGATCCATGTTCTGCATCATGTGAGTGATGATGAAAGACTGTTTATCATTACTATGGTATTTTTAATGTAAATATTAAGTGTAATGGAAATATTAAGTACAGTAAGGACTTTCATGGTGCTACATATGCTAGTGTATTAAGTACAAAGGTGAATTTAAAATGAATCGTGCATTAAAAAGTCCTTGAGTCTGCTGTTCATGAAAGTGCAGGAACCCTGAGTATAACGTGTATGGTGTGTAATGTTTGGCAGGGCACAGGGAAATGGTATGAGCTTCAGGACCTGCAGGTGATTGACATTCTTCCCCAGATGATCACGCTCTCAGAGGCCTACATACAGGTTTGACTAATTTCACTTATAATGGTTTGGGGTTAAAATAAGGAAGTGGATGATATTTAGCCATTTGTGGGTAATGCGTGTTTTGTTTACACTAAGTTGGTGTGGATTTGTTGTTTATTTTGTGTTGAGTTTAAAGATATTTTGATATGCAGCGCAGTATTCGTTTACAGAATAAAATGAATTCGTTTACAAATTTATACTACAATAATACATGTACCGGCCACTTTATTAGGTACACCTGTCCAACTGCTTGTTAACGCAAATTTCTAATCAGCCAATCACATGGCAGCAACTCAATGCATTTAGACATGGTCAAGACGATCTGCTGCAGTTCAAACCGAACATCAGAATGGTGAAGAAACTTGATTTAAGTGACTTTGAACGTGGCATGGTTGTTAGTTCCAGACGGGCTGGTCTGAGTATTTCAGAAACTGCTGATCTACTGGGATTTTCACGCACAACCATCTCTAGAGTTTACAGAGAACGGTCTGAAAAAGAGAAAATATCCAGTGAGTGGCAGTTCTGTGGGCACAAATGCCTTGTTGATGCCAGAGGAGAATGGCCAGACTGGTTCCAGCTGATAGAAAGGCAACAGTAACTCAAATAAGCACTCGCTACAACTGAGGTCTGCAGAAGAGCAACTCTGAACGCACAACACGTCCAACCTTGAGGCGGATGGGCTACAGCAGCAGAAGACCACACCAGGTGCCGCTCCTGTCAGCTAAGAACAGGAAACTGAGACTATGATTTGTTCAGGCTCACCAAAACTGGACAATAGAAGATTGGAGAAGCGTTGCCTGGTCTGACATCTGGAGTCTCGAATTTCTGTTGCGACATTCGGATGGTCGGGTCAGAATTTTGCATCAATAACATGAAAGCATGGACCTATCCTACAGTGTATTAACAGTTCAAGCTGGTGGTGGTGTAATGGTGTGGGGGATATTTTCTTGGCACACGTTGGGTCCATTAGCACCAATTGAGCATTGTGTCAACGTCACAGACTATCTGAATATTGCTGCTGACCATGTTCATCCCTTTATGAGCACAGTGTCTCCACCTTCTGATGACTACTTCCAGCAGGATAAAGCACCATTTCATAAAGCGCAAATCATCATCTCAGACTGATTTCTTGAACATGACAATGAGTTCATTGTACTCAAATGGCCTCCACAGTCACCACATCTCAATCCAATAGAGCACCTTTCGGATGTGGTGGAACGGGAGATTTGCATCATGGATGTGCAGCCGACAAATCTGCAGCAACTGTGTGATGCTATCATGTCAATATGGAGCAAAATCTCTGAGGAATATTTCCAGTACCTTGTTAAATCTCTGCCACGAAGGATTAAGGCAGTTCTTATGGCAATAGGGGGTCCAATGCGATACTAGTAAGGTGTACCTAATAAAGTGGCCAGTGAGTGTACATATATTTCTGGTTTAAGTATTAGAAGGAAATTATGTTGCTCTGCAAACACTCAAGAATACATTTTGATTGTCAGTCCACTCTGAATTTAAGAGTTTTTGCCACTGATTTAAAAAATAGATATATTTTACACACATGAAGAAATCATCAATAATCAGAAGTGCTCGTTTCCTCTTTTGTTGACTCTCTGGCTTTTATCTGACTTCTCAAAATATGAAACGAATATTTTAAGTTTAAGTACTTTTGTGGATGTCGTTTCTTGGTAAATTCTCTGTTAAATATTACATAAAAAGCTTCACATCAGATCTATGTTAGTAGTTGTTGTCATCTACCTTTTCCCAAAATGAATGTATAAACAAGGCTTCATCAGAAACCCGGTACACACTAAATATTCACTAAATTCTTCTTTTGCAGATTTGGAAGAGACAAGATAAGCAAGATGGAGCAAAAAGCCACACAGGAGCATAAGAGGACTGCAAAAACACAGCATTGGAGAGACTAACATGAAAGCATCACTCGTGTTCAGAGGTGAATCAAGCACACCACATGTTTCAACATTGAAGGACTGAGTAAAACACACAATGAGAAAAGAGAAGAGAACCCTGACAACTTTCATCACACATAAATCTGCTGAGGAATGAAGGTGAATAAAACACATTTCTGTATTTTTAAGTCTGTTTAGTTGTGATGTTTGGCAGTGTGTAGTATGGGGTTGTATTATTAAAGTTTTCAAAACTACGTATCGCGTCTTGAATTTTATTTTATTTTGGGTGTCAAAATGGTTCAGTGGTCGCCTCACAGCAAGAAGGTCGCTGTTTCGAGCTCTGGTTGGGCCAGTTGGTATTTTTGTTGTCGTGGGTTTCCTCCGGGTTCTTCCCCCACAGTCTAAACACATGCGCTATAGATAAATTAAATAAACTAAATTGGCCGTAGTGGGTTGCAGCTGGAAGAGCATCCGCTGCATGAAACATATGCTGGAATAGTTGGCAGTTCATTCCGCTGTGGAATCGAAATCGAATCGCAATTTGAAATGTTGCAATTAGTTAATCGCAAGAGGCTACGATATGAAGTATATATGTATTATTTAGTTTCCCCCTCCCAAAGCAAATGTGTGACTGCCGTCTGTGTGCCAATTGAGTGAGCTAATTTTCATTCTGTCCAATCAAAATTGCGCAACCGAACTATATGGAACATCCACAATTTAAAAAATGGTCCCACTTTATATCAAGTGTCCTTAACTACTATGCACTTACATCAAAAAATAAATACAATGTACTTACTGTGTTTATAATGTATTTGAGAAGACTTGTGGTGCTCTTGAGTTGGGATAGAGGTTGGGTTATGGACAGGTTTGGTGGTGTGGGTAGGTTTAAGGGTGGGTTAAGGTGTAAGGGATGTTCAACAGTGTATTTACAAATGTAATTACAAAAGATAATTACAGATGTAATTACATACATGCATTTAATCAAGCATAAGTACAAAATAAATACATGTATTTACACAATAAGTACTTTGTAACAAACTATTAATTCCTGTGTAAGTACTTATTAGTTAAGGTCACTTAATATAGAGTGGGACCAAAAAAATTTAAATAAAAAGCAGATGTGGCGACACCTGACAAATAAGGGACTGAACCTGAAGGAAAATTAATGAATAATTTTTCATTAATAATATTGTGAAGACATCAAAGCAAAAACATTTGATGTTGCTTTTTTTCTTAATTTGTTCTACATTCAGTGTGCTGAAGCAGAAATCAGTCCTAAACAGGGCTGTGCGATTTAGGGAAAATATCTAATTGCGAATTTTTATTTATTTTATTTTTTAATTTTACTTATTTATTTTTTGACAGATATTGCGATTTAATTTTGTAATTAAGCTTCAGCTCAATAATTAGTCACGGCAACAATTCTGCAACAGCTCTTAAAAATAGCCTGTTTTTATTCAGTGTCTGTGAGTTTAAAACCAAAATATTCCCATATTACCAATGCTCTTTCTTTTTTTTATTTTAATTCATCTATTAGAGCTTCTGAACCAGTAGACACCATTATCCCACTTGTATGTGACTACCTGTTTGTTTTCTTTTTTTTTTATTGTGGATGTTCCGCATAGTTCGGTTGTGCAAAATTTTGATTAGACAGAATGAAAATTAGCTCACTCAATTGGCACACAGATGGCAGTCACACATGTGCTTTGACAGGGGGAAACTAAATAATACATATATATTTTATATCGCAGCCTCTTGCGATTTAACTAATTGCAACGTTTCAAATTGCAATTGCAATTCGATTTTGATTAATCGCACAGCTCGAGTGCTAAATCAATATTAGGATTCACTTGACTGTTTATTCATTATGATTTTGTAATGTGACACATTCCAGATGTGAAAAAGCACCACTACAAACAGTATTTTAAAACCAAACATGGCTGTGTTTATTTATTGAGAGATTTGTAGAATATTTTCAGCCGCGTTCATAAAACAAATACAAACATATTTGTAATAAAACATACTGTAAATGTGGCATTTAAGAATTTTTTTACAGTCATTTTACATCACATTAAAATGAAAACGAGGAAGTTACAGTTTAATATACAATAGTTTTACTCAAGTCGTTGGTTAAGTCGACTAGTTTCCTATTAAATGTTTCATTAAATTGACTAATGGTCAAAAAAAAAAAAGCACAACCAATATTTTTTAATTTTTTTTTATTCTGCTCACAAAGTCAGTATTTATATGACCCAAAGTACAGTGAAAACAGTACAATTTTAATATTATATATTTTTTGAATATTTAGTAAATGTGATTTCATTGCTGAATTTGTAGCATCATTACTCCTGTCACTTCATAAGTCATTCACAACCATCTTTCAGAGATCATTTTAATATGCTGACTTGCTGATAAAGAAATGTTTATTAGTAGTAGTATTTGTTATTATTATTATTTATTAAGTTGAGAATTATGTTATTGTTTAGAAAGATCAGCATTTATCTGAAATAAAAACATTTTGTAACATTATACACGCTTGATAGATATTTATATGTAAACAAAAGATTATTATGCAAAGATAAATGCTGTTCTACTGAATCCTCTTCATCAAACATGGCTAAAAAATTCTGCTCGGTTGTTTTCAAAATAATAATAACAATTATTATTATTTTAAAAAAGTGTTTTTCAGAATATTCGAATAATTTCCAAAGGATTATGACTACAGTAATGTTAAAACTACACAAATTAAATCACAGGAATACATTACTTTTTAAAATATATTCAAAACAGCTATTTTAATTAAAAACATTTCAAATTTTTATTTTATTTTATTATTATTATTTTTTTTTTTGCTGTACTTTGCATTAAATAATTGCTGACCTGGTGACTAAAAGAGAGACAAACAAAAACTACTATAAAAAAAAACTTTGATCGATGTGTACAAGACAAAATAATAAGTAATTAGGCAGCGTTAACAAATGTCAAAAAGAAACCGCTTGATCAAGTAAACTAAAAGAGAAATTCAGTTTTCTGATCTGAAATCCCATTCAGTGAATCTCTTTCAGAATTGTCCTCTGCAAAGGTCATCTTTCTGTTGACAAAAGACAGAAAATATAAACAGTTGAAGTCAGATTTATTAACCCCTCTGTTTATTTTTTTACCCAATTTCTGTTTAACGTAGAGAAGATTTCTTCAACAATGTAAACATAATAGTTTTAATAACGCATCTCTTTGAGAACTGATTTATTTTATCTTTGCCATGATGACAGTAAATAATATTAGACTAGATATTCTTCAAGACACTTCTATACAGCTTAAAGTGACATTTAAAGGCTTAACGAGGTTAATTAGGTTAACTAGGCAGGTTAGAGTAATTAGGCAAGTTATTGTATAACATTGGTTTGTTCTGTAGACTATTGAAAAAAAAATAGCTTAAAGGGGCTAATAAAATTTACCTTAAAATGGTGTTTAAAAACATTAAAAACTGCTTTTATTCTAGCCGAAATAAAACAAATAAGACTTTCTCCAGAAGAAAAAATACTATCAGACATACTGTGAAAAATTCCTTGCTCTGTTAAACATAATTTGGAAAATATTTAAAAAATTAAAAATAAATAAAAGGGGGGCTAATAATTCTGACTTCAACTGTATGTATATATATAGTGTGTAGAGGTGAACAGTAATAGCAGTGATGATCTTAAGCAGTGTTTACCAGACATGCAGTAATCAGAGGATGTTTCATGTCAGTCTTCAGGAGTCTGTGGCCGTGAAACTTCACAAAGCCTTCACACTGTTAGAGAGGAAAGAGACAAAAATCAGACTTAAAAAAGTCATCAAAATCATGACATTAAAATCCTAAAACCTGCAGGACACTGATTGTACAATATTGTACATTGGTTTTGTGTCAGATTAAATTTTCACTATATATTCAGTTGAATGTATGTACTGAAAGATTGTATTGTATGATTTTTTGCTCCGATTTTAAACAGATTTTTAAAAGGATTTGGGTCCAGTGTTATTAATTATGTACTGACATTTAAAGTCACTAAGAAATCAAAACTGACATTTTTAGGTAATATTGCTGTATGCATTATTAAATATTAATATGAATTTATTTACATAAACACTTGAATTCAGAATTATTAGCCCCCCCCCCCCTTTATTTTTTTTCCAATTTCTGTTTAACAGAGAGCAGATTTCTTCAACACATTTCTAATCATAACAGTTTTAATAACTCATCTCTAATAACTGATTTATTTTATCTCTGCCATGATGACAGTAAATAATATTTGACTAGACATTTTTCAAGACACAAATACAGCTTAAGGTGGCATTTAAAGGCTTAACTAAGGAAATTAGGTTAACTAGGCAGGTTAGGGTAATTAGGCAATTTAGTCTACAGAACAAACCATCGATAAAGAATATCGAAAATAAGATGAGCTTAAAGGGGCTGATAATTTTGACCTTAAAATGTTTTTTAAAAAATTAAATACTGCTACTATTCTAGCCGAAATAAAACAAGTAAGACTTTCTCCAGAAGAAGAAATATTATCAGACATACTGTGAAAATTTCCTTGCTCTGTTAAACGTCATATGGAAAATATTTTAAAAAGAAAAAAAATTAAAAGGGTGGGGGGGTTAATAATTCTGACTTCAACTTTATATTTAAAAATTAAAAATTTTAATCACTGCTGTCTTATTGTATGTAGTTTTAAAATAAAATTACTCAGTCATTATTGCTTTTATTACTATTATCATTCAAAATTAATAATAATAATAGAGTGATTTCTGAAGGATCATGTGACTGAAGACTGAAGTAATGAAGCTGAAAATTTACTGGAATAAATTATTTAATTAAATGATAAACTACTTTTGAACAGTTATTTTGTAGTGAAAAAACATTTCACAATTTGTTTTGTATTTTTGATTAAATAAATGCAGCCTTGGTGAGCAGGAGAAGCTTATTTTAAAACATTTAAAAATACCACTGACCCCAAATTTTTAACTGGTAATAAAAAAAATTTATTTAAAATTTATTTAAAAAAAAAAAAAAAAAAAAAATATATATATATATATATATATATATATATATATATATATATATATATATATATATATATATATATATATATAGAAACAGAAGTTGTTGCCATTTTTAAACTATAAAATATTACTATTAACCGGAGACACCTGGAGAGCCTCCTATTTTTTGTCAAAGAGCCACATGTTGCTCGCTAGCTATAGGCTCCCTACCACTGTACTATAGAGTAGGGAAGAATGCAATTTGGGATGCATCCACTGTGTTTTTATACAGTATTGTGCTGGTGATCAGTACTTGAGGGATGGCGTCAGGGTGGAGGTGGCAAATCTTGTTTAGCAGGTCAGACGTCTGCGTGTCTGTTGCGTTGAGACCCAAATGAAACTGGGAAAGAACCGCTAGAATCTTACAGGAGTCACAGTCCGTTTGTGCTGTGGATACTGGAGAGAAAAACAGCAGAATTCACATATTAGGGATGATCACAGTCATTTACATTCACTTAAAGGGATAGTATAACCAAAACTAAAAATGATGTCATCATTTACTCACGCTTTACCTAAGCTATACGAGTTTCTTTATTCTGTTGAACAATAAATAAGATATTTCGAAGACTAAAAATTTAATTATAATGGAAGTCAATGGGGCAAAAACAGCCCCCAACATAATGAAAGGGTTGTCAATTTTCCCACAGTGTATTGTTGAGTTTTTTTTTCATTTTCAAAGCATTTTCCTGAAATATTTCTGAAAATCATTGACATAGTAGGAAAAGCAAATACTATTTAAGTCAATGATTGCAGGTTTTCAGCTTTATCCAGAATATCTTCTTATTTTTGGCTGAATATCCTCTTAATAACCAGTGGACTGATTTATAAAATAAATCTTCATAAAAGTGAACACACATAAATAAATTTTATTTACATATTAATGACTATTGCTCATTTAAAGTGGTTCAATAAAGTCAATACTTTAACTTAAATATGTTTACTTAGTTTACCTACAGCACATTCCCCCGTCAAGTTTGTTTTTAATAATAGATCACAACTTTTGCACATTTTCATCTCTGTTTTGTGTGTATGCTACATTTTAAATGTGACCCCAGGACTCCAACAATGGTTTGCATGCATTTTACTTCCTCTTATTTATGAATAAAACACTTGCTGTGTGCTAATTTGCATACTATCTGTCCTAATAGAATCAGCATGTCCCAAAACATAGTATGTAGAAAAGAGTAATGCCAAAGTTTACCGGATGGTCTACTTTTGGGAGGAATTCAAAGTGTAGAACCGTCCACATTCTAATATTGCTAATACACTATTGGCCACAATACAATGTGTGCGTCTTACCAAGTTTGTAGTAAAATTTACAAGTGTGACCCAACAGGGAAAATCAAGAATGCATGATTATATGCTGTCATGGCTTTGCAATCAAAAAGTGTTGTTTATAATGGAAGTCAATGGGGCAAAAACAGCCCCCAACATAATGAAAGGGTAGTCAGTTTCCCC
Organism: Danio rerio; assembly: GCF_052040795.2. NCBI lineage: Eukaryota > Metazoa > Chordata > Actinopteri > Cypriniformes > Danionidae > Danio > Danio rerio. The sequence goes on from NC_141025.1 coordinate 76,169,603, forward strand.
AGAGTGTGTTAATAAGGGTTTTTATTTGTATTTTTTAAAGCATTGTCCCAAAATATGTGTCAAAATAAGATTTGTCACCAAACATCATCCCATTTGCTGAAACACAGAGGTAGTTGTGGCCAAATTAAGCCTCAAAATCACCTCAGAGTGGATGAAAACATCCACAACAGCACACAAGGGTTAACAGGCATTACACATTATTATGTTATGCATGTTAAGTTTAAATAGTAATCTACATAGTAAAATCATTATAGAAATAAAGATGAATTGATTGACTAAAGTAATTAGCAGTGAGATTGTTTACTGCTGTAGTTTGTGCTACTCACAGGCCATCGCTGGCGTTTCTGGTAAGAGACAGAGTCCCAGTGCGGTGCAGATGGCATGAGGAGGCATGGAGTACAGCAGGAGCTCAATTAACTGCTTTGCATAGGTTTTCACAAAGGTGTTGCACGTGTCCTCATAATGTTCAGGCAAATAACCACAGATTTTCTCCAACAGTTCCTCTATAGCCGCCTACAAAGTCAAACAAGTAGTACACTTTATTTTAAGGTACAATTCTCACTATCACCAAATCATTTAGCCTAATAAGCTACTAATTAGCTGTTTATTAATACAGGGTTCATACACATGTATCCTACAAAAAATCCATGACTCTTAAGACTTCGGGTAAACATTTATGACGATGTTTAATGTGTTATCTATGTAAACATACACTGTAAAACCCAACAGTCAACTTTATTAAATGAAATGAGTGTAGTTAACTCAAAATTGACTGAAAGTTATTTCTTCTCATTTGAAAAGAGTTTAACTCAGTGTTGAAGGTAATGATTTCATTAAATACCTCATTAATTCAACTTAAATGGAATAAGTTCACAGTACATGTATGGATTAGTACTCAAATGGTTTGTAGGAATCGGTTTCCTCAAGCGGTTTGAGTTGCCTTCACTTATTAGGTTTTACAGTACTCAGTTGGGTTGAGTTCTTTTCATTTATTCATTTATTTATTATATTTATTCATTTATTCATTTATTAACTGTGCTCAAATTGCTTCGTTTACTCAAATGGATTAAGTTTACAGTGTTCATTAGGATTAGTTTTATAACTTAAATGGATTGTTGCAATCGGTTTCCTCACGGTTGGAGTTGCCTTGACTTGCTGGGTTTCACTGTGTAATTAAATATACTCATAAAGTGACTTTTGCTGCATGTTTAAACTACCTGCTGTAAATGAGGGTAACACTTTAGAATAATGATCCATTTGTTAATGTATTAACTAACATTAAAGGTCCCATGAAATTTAAAATGAAGTCAGTATTGTTTGTTTTTAAGATATCTATTAGCTAGTGTGCTTCAAAACAGTGGCAAAATTGGCGTTTAGAAGATATAAAACTGTTATAAACTGCCCATACTGCAGTTTCTCATCAAATCCATCACTAACCAATCATATTCTCTCTACTGTCAGACATGCCCCGCCCCCTTCAAGGCACTTCTTGTTTGCTTTTCATTTGATGCGCTCCACTCTGACAGAGTGGTGATAAAACAAAACACTATTGGCTTTTTTTAAAAGGGGAGGAGCTACATTATGTCCCACCCTTTATTCGTTTTTCGGTTAAAGGTTATGTCAAACATCGAAAAAAATGCACATTTCTATGCACTTCACGGAAGCTTTAACTAAGGCTGTGTTCGAAATCGCCTACTACTCAGTAGGTGCTGCATTTCAATTTTAGCGTACTACTCGGGCTGTTAGAAGTACGTTCTATACAGTATGAATTTGAGCAGTATGAATGGAACTTGGGACATAGTACATCCGCTATTTTGTCATGATGAAGTGACCTACGCGCGTCAGTTGCGTTGCTTCACTCCCATTCATGAATGCTCTTGCGGGGCAACATGGGATAGCTTAGCGTCCATGCGATACTCACTTCAGAATCCCGCCGGACGTAGTAGGTCTTCCGGGTAATTCTCGCATGCTGATTTTCGAATGCTATAAATTCGAGCAATACTCGACTGGCATACTGATTTTAGCGTACTATATAGTATGGAAGTATGCGATTTCAAACACAATCTAAGTATTATTAATCTTGTACAGCCTTAATAAATCATAATCCCAGTGCATTATAAATGTTAACAAGCCCAACTTTGGATATTAATACTGCATTAACATTCTTTAACTTAAATAACACTAGCTCATGTTAACAAAGATGAATAAATACTGAATAAATGTATTGGTTGTTCATGTTAGTAACTAACATTAACTAAAGGACCATTATTTTAAAATGTTACCAAAATGACTTGAAACAAAACAATTAAGTTTTTTTCTGGGACAACTTATGTATTTTCAAGGCTTGGTTGTGTTTATAAGATGCAAAGCAACATGTGCTCACGCTTCATTTGTGAAAAATTGCATTATTCTTTCATATATCTTACTTTAATTATATACAGCTAACATGAAACCGACTATCATATTTCCTAGTTCGTCCGAAAGCCCGCTCTCAAGAGGCTCTGATTGGTCAGCTAACATAATGTGCTGTGATTCGCAGATCGGCTCCACGCCTCTGCTATAACATTACTGCATATCTGGCCACACCCTTTCACAGTGCAGGTTGTATGCTCGTAACCTGAAGGGTTTATGAAATCATTAACCCGGATGCATTTTTTGTAGTCCCAAAACTTTCGCTGTAGGCTTTGCTAAGCTAACTCTGTAAAAGCCAATGTCTTCCTTTGTATTAAATGTTGAGCATTTTACATTCAGAGATGTTGTTTTTGTTCCCACAACTTCATTACACATCAACTAAAGTTAAAAATATGATATCATTCGTTTTATGTTCAATCCACTCTAATTTCTAAAAATTAATAGGTAAACTTAATAAATTTGTGTTGTGCAGGTTTATTTGTCTTTCCAAAATGAACCGTGTTATTAGTTGTAAATACTTGGTTTGGATTATGATTTAGAGTAAGATCATGCAGGGTATGTGCTTTATAAGTACTAATAAACAGCCAATATCTTAATAATAGGCAGGTAGTAAGCTGCTGGTTAACATTGAGAATTGGTACTTAAACTCAGGTGTTACCCAAACAGGACGAATAACACAGGAGCATGAGTTTATATGCACGAGTTGAATGATTAAACGACTTACTTCAGTTTTCTCTTTTGGCAACAAGCTCTCTACTGTCTTGATGAAGAGGAGGCAGAAATTACAGATGGGATTGATACGAACCTAAAAGAGACAGAGTAAAAGTATAGCACATGATACATATTGGGTTATTCATGAAATAGACATGAGAACAAAGATTTCTCCAATGAGGATTTATGACTAGCAAGGTCTCAATCGTTGTATTATTGAATGCTTGAGTATTTATCAGCTATTTAGGTTGAGTCAGAACTATTTTTATAATCCTGTTATATCTGTTTATAATACCTTGGATTTAGATGGAGATTTTTCTGCTATTTCTGTGCAGATTCAAAACTGTAATGGCGGACGGCTGCTTCCCACTCAGTGCTGTTCATGCTAATGAGAGAGAGATGGTCACTAATAGGCGGGGCTTTCTCCCTCTCATAAAGCCTGGTTTATACTCGATGCGTCCGTTATTCGCTTGAGTTTGCAGATGTTTGCTTTGGGTGCGTGCAACAAGATTTCGGCTGACGGTGCGCATGGTTTTTCTGGGAGACTCGAGCGAACAATTCGCGCAACGCTCATTGGATTTGAGTTGAATGTGAAACACTGAAGGGATTTTATCTAAAACAGTACAACTGTACGAACATCTTTGTGATGCGTGATCATAGAGATAACCTGATGATCAATCATTCTTGGCTAGAAATGGCAACAGCTGTGGGAAAAGAGAAAGTTTTTGTTAAAAGGTTTGGAAAAATCCAGCCTGATCTCACGAGAAAACGTAAGTATTTTACGTTTTGGCAGTTTAGTGGCTAATTCGTACGAATTCGTACGAGTTCAGTCGTAAGAAAATGTACGATTTTAAAAAGGAGGCGTGGCACCTAACCCCACCCCTAAACCCAACCGTCATTGGGGGATGAGCAAATCGTACTAAAATGTATGAATTAGATCGTACGAATTTGTAAGAATTAGCCACTAAAAAATCTAAAGGATAAGTTTATTAAAAACAAAAGAGGCCACGGCAAAAGTAAAGACCCATGTACACAATTACAGAAATAGGTTCACACTGATGTATATGTTACAGTTTTGAATTGAAAACGATTTAATAGTTACAAAACTAAAATGAAGTCACAGAATTATTTCTTTGATAACTGGGAAGGAATACTTGAAACTATCGGTTTACAATATACTGATGGCCTGTTTCTCTAGGTTTTATTGGTGATAGTGGTCAGAAATGTTGGAGCATTATTGCCTTTTTAGCATAAGTATGAAACGGAAACTAGCCAGACAGCAACGTGTGAACTGTGGAGCGGGCTAAATCTAAAAAAAAAAAAAAAGCTGTATTTTTTAGTAAGTGTACTTTTATTTGCTTTTATTCCTGTCATAATAAAAATATATTTGTTGAGCGACCCATGTTCTCTTGTCATTAATATTTTCAAAAAAACTTTAATAGTTAGAACTGTCTGAGATATGAACAAAAGCAAGTGATGCATCAAAGTTTAATTTAAAAAAATCTTTAATAGTTATAAAAATCTTTATAATCATTAAATAGTTTATTAAAATAGTTAGTTTAAAAATATTGAATGATATTAATGGTATGACGTAATTCCGGAAACTTCCTACTTCTCTGTTTATACATGTAATTTTACAGTGGGTTTCTTTTGACCCTGCCCCCTGTCGTTTATAAGAGCCTCGTCCATTTCGCGAGGTGCGTGATGTGGCGCCAGGGGAAAGTATAAATCCAGCTTTACACGAACAAAGGGAGAATGTCAATCAAAGTGTTTCTGCAGACTGTTTATATCAAGTGTCATTATAAAAAAATAATGTATTAATTAATTTTGACCATGAGAGCTTGGTTATATCCACACACTGCTGCTATATTTAAACTGTGTTTAAATCCCTTAAAAAAGTGAGTTTTGCATATTAGGTGCACTTTAATACTTGGCTTCAACACATCTAAAAACTTTACTAGTTTCTTGTCCTTCATAACTAATCTCAAGCTAAAGTTTTTGCGGAAGAAGGACTTTCCTGGTTGTGAGAACTGAAACCAATAATACCAGAATTGAGCCTTAAATATGGGCTGTCTAAAGCATACCTCCGGACCAGTTCCTCTTGAGGGTTTTGTGTAGATCAAACCCTGTTCGTTTAGGCTGAAGTCAAGCTCCGATGCTGATTTTCTCTCAGGCTGGACGGCACACAGTCCCAGCATTGAACAAACGTCTCCATTTTCTTTCTGTGATAAGGATAAAAACAACTATAAGTTAAGACTAAATTATTAACCAGTGAAAGTTGAATTGTTTTTCAAATATTTCCCTAGTGATTATACTTTTCTTCCGGAGAAAGTCCTTGATATTAAGGTCAAGAATTAAATTTCACAGGAGGGCTAATATTTTGCTTTCAGCTGTATATTTTAGTATTGAAGTCAGAATTATTAGCCATTCTGTGAATGTTTTTCCTAAATAAATATTTCCCTAATGATGTTTAACAAAGCAAGTATTGATTTTTTTAAACCCATTTTGAGGTCAATATTATTAGCTCCCTTGAGCAATATTTATTTGGATTGTCTCCAAATCACTGTTATACAATGACTTGCCTAATTAACCTAATTTTAACCTTAACCTAGTTAAGCCTTTAAATGTCACTTTAAGCTGAATATTGGTATTTTGAAAAAATATCTAGTCCAATATTGTTTACTGTCATCATGGCAAAGATAAAATAAATCAGTTATTAGAAATGAGTTATTAAAACTATTATGTTTAGAAACGTGCTGGTAAAAATCTACAGAAGTTGAGGTAAACTATACTGGAGTGCTAATAATTCTGACGTCAACTGTATATCTAATTATTCATGTAAAATGATATTTCCCATTGGTTAAGTGTTGTAGATAGGAAAATTGTTGTGGCAGCTAGAGTTGTTAACTTAATGAGTACTCACTGTAAATGCACTGAAATGTCTGATGATTAAATGAACGTATGTCTTTGCTCCATCCATACACAAGGGGATGACGGGGTGTTCATCACAAAACCTGTCCACCGCTTTTTCAATCAGATGCTGTGGAGGAGAGAATTATAGATAGGGTCAATAGGCAAACAACTGCAGATCATTAGCAACTGACCCAGGCTCATTGGAAATATGTGCCCAGGGCTACATTTTTGAGAACTCACAAATATGTATCCTGGACTAGCTCAGTATTTCCTATAATATTGTTTTTCACTAGAGGGCGCCGCATACACTATTTATGACAATCTCAAATTTGTTACTGGGGAACATTTTGCACATTTACCAACTAAAAACCCTTCTATCCTGCTATACTTAAGTTACTTATAGAAATGCCATTAAAACTGTTATTTCATTTTTAACTTCAAGATTCTGCAACTTCACATTGTCCTTACCCATTTTAGTGTACTTATACATATAATAATAATAATTCCTTTAATTTTTATAGCGCTTTTTTGGACACCCAAAGCACTTTAAACATTGGAGGAAATCTCCTCATCCACCACCAGTGTGCAACATCCACCTGGATAATGTGACCCAGCCATATTGTGCCAGCATGCGATTAATTTTAAATAATTAATGCGTTACAAATTTTTTACGCAATTAATGCAGTTGCAGGTTTTTTTTACTTCCTGTTGTGGTTGTGAACAACTGCTTGTGAAATGTGGATAAGACCAAGGAAGCACTTTTTGAAGGCAAGTTTCAGTATAAAACAATTAGTCACATCACCAGGCTCTCCAAAGTTTCATGCAATTTCGGGTGTTTCATTTTTAACTTTCGACTTCTGTTGTAAGTTGATACCGCATGGCGAACAGAAAGAAAATCCTCAGCATTTCGTGACTCGGTGTTCCTTTAAGGTAATAAAATCACTGCTTAGGCTGCGGTAGAAATTTAATAAGAGTATTATCTTAATCATATTAAAATCGGAGTATTGGTGTCTTATGTGAATGTTCTCAGAAAATCTCTGGTGAAGTCGCGAGCTGTCAAAGACAGGGCATTACTCTGCCTTTCAGCATGAGCCTCCAAGTTTAGCGTGTTTCCTTATTAAACGCAACGAAAGTGTATGCTTCGCGTTGTTGTGTCAGAATCCTTGTGAAATACAGTAATACTTTAGGACGCTTAGTTTAAGCTAATATGATCAACGTTGAATCTGAGGGGAGTCGCTCCAGTATGGAAGGTCGTTGGGGCCAAAACGTCTGCATCGCGTTGTGTGTGTCTGTCTGTGTGTGTGTCTGTGTCAGGCCTGTTGAGGGGTGTCAGGGGTGGAGTGAGCAACGTATCTGAGTAGGGGCGTGTGCGCGCGAGACGTACCTGAAGGTCGGTGGGGGTGAGTTGCGCGCGACATAGGCTATCTGAAGAGCTAGGAGTGATGCGGGGGAGAGGGGTGTGCAATGTATTTAACGACCGGTTTGTGAGAAATTATCATTCATTTGCGGGCATTTGGGAGGCTCTGTGCACTTGCGGGATACTCCTAGTCTTAGCAACTGGATGAATGTAAAGGAGGATTAAGCAAAATTGTTTCTACTCTATAACTAATGTTCTCAACTCACAGCAATAAAACTTTACAATGAGTGCAACAGTTTGTATGCTATAGTTTATTATTATAATTTTTAATTTTCCATATCTGCAATTCCTGTATTTTGCCATTTTTTTGCAGTCCACTTAGAATCCAACATGGAAATCAATGTTTTCTTTAATGGCATTGATTGTTTTGAAGTTTAAATGTCATTAACATGCCTGTGTTTTAATTTCTGTATTAAATATGGCTGTCAAGCCAGGATCTTGATGGTTTATTATGGGTATGTTGTTTACATGAAGAAATCTGTGTTACAAGTTAAACAAAAATTCTATTAAACAATTATATTTTGAAATTTAATTCTATCAACCAATTATATTTTGAATTTAAAGTTTTTGTCTTGCGTTTACATTAACTTTACATTTGAATAGCCAAGTGTAAGTTTCAGTATTTTAAATACGATTAATTGCAATTAATTTTTTAAAAAAAGGTGCAATTAATTAGTTAATTTTTTTAATCGATTGACAGCACTAATATATATGTGTGTGTGTGTATATATATATATATATATATATATATATATATATATATATATATATATATATGTGTGTGTGTGTGTGTGTGTGTATGTATATATATATATGTGTGTGTGTGTATATACATACATATATATATACACACACATAGTCTTAATATCATGTCAGTAACATATATTTGTGTATTTGTTTGTCTTATTTATATTTTAGTTTTCTGTATACCCCTGACCCTCTTTTGTTCTTCTCCTTTTTCTATGTATCTGTATTGTTCCGTATTCTGTTCTTTAAGTTTTTTACTAGTAAACAAGTATCACCTGTGAGTCCGGATGGGAGAGCATTTCTGTCAGTAGCTGCACAATCTTGTTGCAATCGCTGCACATGCCGTTCATCTAAAGGAGGACACAGTATCTCATCAACCAAGGTTACATTTCATTAATTAATCTGATGAATAATACAAATGCTTTGGGGCATTTATTCACATTTATTAATTAAGTAGACACTTTTATTCATAGAGTTACTTACATATGAGAATAAAGAAGAATGGTAAAATGCATAGTGTTTATGTGATAATATTTATAACACACTTTCAGAAATAAAGGTATAAAAGCTGACACCGTTTCCCAGTACTGGGTTGCAGCTGGAAGGGCATCCGCTGTGTAAAACATATGCTGGAATAGTTGGCGGTTCATTCTGCTGTGGCGACCCCTGTTAAATAAAGTACTAAGCCGAAGGAAAATGAATGAAGCTGACACTGAGGTGGAACCTTTTCAAAAGGTGCAAGATTATACCTAATAGGTTCAAACTGGTAATTAATATTTACTTATCATTTACCTACCCATATGGGGTTCAAACTCTTTATGAGTTTCTTTTTTATTCTGTTGAACACCAAAGAAGATATTTTGAAGAATGTTGGAAAATGGTAGCCATTGACATGCATATTATTTTTCCTATGGATGTCAATGACTGCTGTTTTCCAACAATCTTATTTTTGGTTCAATAAAAAAAAAAAAAAAACAGGTTCATAACTGCAAAAGGGTGGGTAGATGGTGAGTGGATTTTCATTTTGGAGTGAACTATTATATTAAAGGTACATATTGGTGTCTAAAATGTACATATACGCACACCGGCCACTTTATTTGGTGTCTAACTGGTCATTAACGCAAATTTCTAATCAGCCAATCAAAGCAACTCAATGCATTTAGGCATGTAGACATGGTCAAGACGATCTGCTGCAGTTTAATTCGAGCATCAGAATGGTGAAGAAACGTGATTTAAGTGACTTTGAACGTGGCATGGTTGTTGGTGCCAGACGGGCTGGTCTGAGTATTTCAGAAACTGCTGATCTACTGGGATTTTCACGCACAACCATCTCTAGGGTTTACAGAGAATGGTCTGAAAAAGAGAAAATATCCAGTGAGCAGCAGTTGTGTGGGCGCAAATGCCTTGTTGATGCCAGAGGAGAATGGCCAGACGGGTTCCAGCTGATAAAAAGGCAACAGTAACTCAAATAAGCACTCGTTACAACTGAGGTCTGCAGAAGAGCATCTCTGAACTCACAACACGTCCAACCTTGAGGCGGATGGGCTACAGCAGCAGAAGACCACACCGGGTGCCACTCCTGTCAGCTAAGAACAGGAAACTGAGGCTACGATTCACACAGGCTCACCAAAACTGGACAAGAGAAGGTTGGAGAAACGTTGCCTGCTCTGATGAGTCTCGATTTCTGCTGACACATTCGGATGGTCGGGTCAGAATTTGGTGTCGACAACATGAAAGCATGGATCCATCCTGCCTTGTATCAACGATTCAGGCTGGTGGTGGTGGTGTAATGGTGTGGGGGATATTTTCTTGGCACACTTTGGGCCCATTAGTACAGATTGAGCATTGTGTCAACGCCACAGCCTACCTGAGTATTGTTGCTGACCATGTCCATCCCTTTATGACCACAGTGTACCCATCATCTGATGGCTACTTCCAGAAGGATAAAGCGCCATGTCGTAAAGCGTGAATCATCTCAGACTGATTTCTTGAACATGACAATGAGTTCACTGTACTCAAATGGCCTCCACAGTCACCACATCTCAATCCAATAGAGCATCTTTGGGATGTGGTGGAACGGGTGATTTGCATCATGGATGTGCAGCCGACAAATCTGCAGCAACTGTGTGATGCTATCATGTCAATATGGAGCAAAATCTTTGAGGAATATTTCCTGTACCTTGTTGAATCTATACCACGAAGGACTAAGGCATTGATGTGGAAAATTCAACTCTACAGTGACTTTTATTGGCATTTTAAAGGTTTGAAATAATATAATATATGAGAAATAATAATATAGAGAGAAGTAAGTCTGTAAAATAACAGAAAAATGTGCTGGCAGCTTATTACAAGGTTTTTATAGCATAATATACAACACCAACCCAGACTATATAGCACTTAAAACTATAAAAATTTTAATAAAAAGTCACTTTTAGGAACTTTTCAATGTTAAAAGTTGTCAGAAGAAAGATCAAAATCACGTAATGCAATTCAAAACCATAAATAAATTAGGAAAAATAAAAGCATGAATCAAAAGATGCAGAAAACTGCTTATTTATGGATTTTTTTTTTTTGTTTCGTTTTGAAAATGTTGACAGCTTTTGAACCTTTATTTCTGTTGTGCACAAACCCACACACTTTCACAACCTCTTTCACAGCCGAACAAGAAGCATAAATGAATCTTTACTGGAAAGAAAGAAGTGTGAAACGAACCGAATATTCTCAGATCCTCTTTTTAAAGTTTTTAAAACTTCACAACATGCAAAAAGACATGATCATTTGTCTAACCCAGCGTTTCTCGACCACGTCAATGGAGCTCTGCAGATTTTCCATGTCTTCCTAACCAAACACACCTGATTCAGCTCATCAGCTCATTAGCAGAGACTGAAAGAGCTGTAAAGGGTGTGACAGACTAAGGAGACATCCTAAACATGCAGTGCTGGTGGTCCTCCAGGAACGTGGTTGAGAAACACTGCTCTAAACCAATGGTATCCTAACAAGATGAATATGGGATAAAGACACTTTCCAAACCTATTTGTTGGATTTTGTATCAAGCATTTGCCTGTGGGGGAAACAATGTGTGTGACACTTAAATATAAGTCATAGGAGTCAAACTCAATTCCTGGAGGGCAGCAGCTCTGCACAGTTTTGCTCCAACCCTGATCAAACACAGCTGAACCAACTAATCAAGGTGTTCATGACTCTTTTGAACACCTCAATTATTTGGATCAGCTGTGTTAGGGTTGGAGCAAAACTGTGCAGAGCTGCTGCCCTCCAGGAATTGAGTTTGACACCTATGATATCAGTTCGGACTTTTCAGTCACTGGTCACTTACCATGGGACGACTGGTGATTCTCGGTTCTGGGTCTACACTTCTTGCCCATCCTATAGCAAAAACAAAACTAGTTACTGTGCATATTAAAAAATGCAGCTGTATCAGGTGTGTAAAATATTTGAGTTGTATTACTTTATTACTGCATTAAGTATTATTTAGGAGGATTTGCACTGTCACCATAGTCAATATATCGACTTATCATGTGACACAGACATGACCTCAATCATTTTTGGTGATGCAATTTAAATATTGCTCATAAATAAAACCAAATCTTGCAACACTTTAGGTGTCAGTATGGTTAAAGTATTTAGTATAAATGACTAGTATATTTTCATGTGGGTGTCTGACGACTGAAATAGATCTGCAGCAGATATCACAGCCTCTGTTACCCTTTACCTTGTTCACATTTATTATTATTTATTCATGATGTAATGTAATGTGTATTTATATAGCGCATTTATTGTGTATGGCCATACACCCAAAGCGCTTTACAATCATGAGGGGGGTCTCTCCACACCACCACCAGTGTGCAGCATCCACTTGGATGATGCGACGGCAGCCACAGGACAACGGCGCCAGTGCGCCCACCACACACCAGCTATTGGTGGAGTGGAGAGACATGCAGTGATCGAGCCAATTCGGTGGAAGGGGATGATTGGGAGGCCATGATCGTAAGGGCCGATAGAGGGACTTTGGCCAGGACACCGGGGTTACACCCCTGCTCTTTCACGAGAAGTGCCATGGGATTTTTAATGACCACAGAGAGTCAGGACCTCGGTTTAACGTCTCATCCGAAAGACGGCTGATGATATGTGTTTCCACATTCTGACTCCAATGCCTGATTATTAAACTGTTGAAGCACTATAATTAAATGAAATATTCTTAATAATATCATATGATGTGTTCTTTGGAAGAGTGTACTTGCATTGTGATGATATTATATTGCATTGCATAAATAAAACCATTTTATCAGTAATATTGATCAATCTATAATACACTTCAAAAAGTCAAAAGAAACTTGGGACTAAAATCGTTTTGTATAACTACAATTGAAAAATAATTGAAGAATGGTTTCCGGCTCCATTTAAATAAAATTAAATAAAATTAAATTAAATTAAATTAAATACAAGGATGAAAAACCTTCCTTAAACTTACTAATGAAATCATTGCATGGATAATATCTATTTAATATTTTAAAATTTGTTTGTTTTATTTTTTTAGGAATTATAGGGGAGCAGGACTCCAACTGAACTCATTTGTCCTACTTTGACTGGTATGCCATCATAAATAGTGAAAATAACCCATAAAAGGCTATCTCTGTTGTGAATGAAGTCATCTTTAACTGCAGACCTACTTTATTGTTGTTAAATAGAGAAAACTTTTTTTACAAGGAACGTAACTAATGCTAAATCTTGTACTTTTCTTCTATTCTTTCTCCTATTCTTGAAAGAAAAAATGACCAAATTTGAATACTAAATAGGCTATTGTTAGTATACATGATTTTTCAAATGTACTTAATCATGTAAAATCATCAAGCTCTATATTATTATTATTATTAGTAGTAGTAGTATAAAAATTATTATTTTATTTATTTTTAATTGTTCAATATTCAAATGGGAAAATTATGAAAGTTGAGGAAATCTGAGGAAAGTTGAGTGTGTTGCTCAGTTTGTTATTTGCATTAAAAAATGACAATAGGCTACAGTTTTTAACATAAATTTTTCCTAATGATATATGTACAATAAATTTGTATTTTAAAAGTAAGTATTTTTTTAACTCTAAATATTTAAGGAAATATATTTTTAACATCAAAAGGTCTGATTATGATGACCATCCAACAAGTTAATCCAGCTAAAAAAATGTGCTTAAAATGCCACTAAATGCAGTATTTAAACCTTGTATTTAAATAGAAAATCAAGTGAATACAGCAAAAAGTTCTACTTTTTGAGAAAAAAGAACCACCCCTTTCACCAGGCTGGATATGGACCTGTATATATATATATATATATTTAATATCTGACCAGGTTTTTTGTGGGGTGGGGAGAATGAAAATAATGTTTGTTTCCATTCAACCATTGCTATTGGATGAACACTTTAATCTGCAGTTAGGATTTTCCTGATATTCTTTTCTTAACCATGATAGAAAGGCTCTTAATAGTAAGCGGATTCGGTTCACTTGAATATTTATAAACGGAGCAAAAATTTGTCACATGCAGGTAAACTCTCATCCTATTGGTCAAAGCGCAGGTGTTTATGTTCCGGGTTCCGCTAGTTTACGTCATCTGTCTTAATATATGTATAACAGCATCTTCGTGAGATTGATGCGGCTTTTTCATTATTTAGTTGTTATAATGTGTTTATATCATAATGTATTATATATAGCCAATCTTTCGACCAAATTTCAGACCGCCGTTGCTCCTCCGATAAACACATGATTCGTTCTGAGAGGCTCTGGAAGATGCAGTTTGTACGTAATTTAACGTAGAGCGCAAATAACTCGCTGTGATAAATACTGCATGCTTATATATTTTTTGTTTCGACCACAAATTTGCCGTGTTTTCATTTAAAAAAGCGCGATAGTAACCAAAAACAATAAGCCAGGTGCACAATGATTAAAAACTGAATGTAATCCGGCGATTATAGTCACTGTAAATATATAGCTTGACCTCAGATTTAATGTCTTACCTGAAGACAGGGCAGAAGTGAAGAGGAAGATGTTGAGGAAGATGAACTGCAGCATGCTGGAATCAGTGCTGTTTGTGTTCAGCTGATAAACGCTGCAACATTATATTGCGCTCATATGAGGAAGTATTGAACCACCAACCACAGACTGACTTCCTGATTCACTGTACATTATTATACATAAAGATTTGCACAGCTTTGCCAGAATTAAGAAGGATTTTTGTTCTCCCAACGGTTAGATAGTAGGAAAAAACACCCTTTCTGTGTTTGGGTAAATAATGTTTAAAAATATATATGAACCATCTATAATAACTCATTTCTAATAACTGATTTATTTTATGTTTGCCATGATGACAGTAAATAATAGGCTATTTGACTAGATATTTTTCAAGAAACTTCTATCCAGCTTAAAGTGACATTTAAAGGCTTAACTAGGATAATTAGGTTAACAATAGGGTAATTAGGCAAGTTATTGTATAACGATGGTTTGTTCTGTTGACTATCGGAAAAAATAGCTTAAGGGGCTAATAATATTGACCTTAAAATGGTGTTTAAAAAATTAAAAAACTGCTTTTTTTCTAGCTGAAATAAAACAAATAAGACTTTCTCCAGAAGAAAAAATATTATCAGACATACTGTGAAAATTTCCTTGCCCTGTTAAATATCATTTAGAAAATATTAAAAAAGAAAAAGAAAAAAAATCAAAGGGGGGCTAATAATTCTGACTTCAAGTATATGTTTTGATTCAGTAAAAGTTTACATGTTAAATAATCTTTAGAACGCTTTCATTATTTAAAATATATAAAGCATATATAAAGCATATTTAACCCCATCCAATACTGCAGCCTATTTGGGAAAGTCAGTGAAAAAGATATTCACAGGAGGGCTAATAATTTTGACTTCTATATGTATATATGTCGGGTTAACACTTATTCAGCATTCAAATAATATTTACATTTTAAAAACTGCTTTCATTCCAGCCGATATAAAACAAATAAGACTCTTAGAAGAAAAGATAGTATAGGGAACACTGTGAAAACTTCTTTGCTCTATTAAATATCACTTGAGGAAGGTTTGAAAAAGAATAAATATTTCAGAGGAGGGATATTAAATTTGGCTTCAACTGTGTGTGTGTACGTATTGGGTTAGCATATTCAGCTTTCAAATGATATTTAAAACTAAAATTGTTCCCTAAAATTGACCCTTATTTGTGCTCCAGGGTCACATATTGCAACGTAATATGTGCCCTTAAATAATCGCAATTATACGTCTATTTCATGCATATAAACAAAAATGCTGGCTGAACTATAGGTGCACTGTAAAAACAAAATCGTAAAAAAGGTAAAATGACTGACAACAAAACCCATTAAATTACGGTAAAATTTCTTTGTGCAAAAAATAATAAATCTACAGATATTAAATTGTTTTAATAGAAAAAACACTTATTTTACAGACTTTTCTTAGATTATTATGACCAAATCCGTTCAATAAAGTTACACACTAAGAGTTTTACAAAGGAACACTGATATTTTACAGACTTTCCTTAGATTATTATGATCAAATCCGTTCAATAAAGTTACACACTAAGAGTTTTACAAAGAAACACTGTTGTTTTACAGACTTTTCTTAGATTATTATGATCAAATCCGTTCAATAAAGTTACACATTGAGTTTTACAAAGAAACACTGTTATTTTACAGACTTTTCCTATGGTTTGACTTTTGGGTGGGCCGAAATCAAAGGATGCGTGAGAGTGTCTGGCCTCGCGCGAATAAACGCCTGCACTGTTTCCAGCAGCAGTGAACTTGACAGCTCTGCTCTCTGATGTGCCTGACGGATCAGAGGGATTCCCGGGACACTGCAGGATGGCGGGGGTCATCAGGGGCCAGATGCACACTTTAAAAGCATTGCCCAAACCAGGACACCCTCAGACGAGACACGGTCGGACAGAATCCAAACCTCCATTCGCAATGCAGCCGGTCATAGCGTGCGCTTCATTCGCGTTATTTGTTTTACGCGTTGTTGATTGCGTGTGGATCGATAAAAATGGCGCGTTTATTAAAGATCATCGCACAGCTTTCTTCGGTGCTTACTCCAGCCAGTTTTATCCAAGGTACCCGCTGTACATGATGCAGTTATACAGAGACTTCAGCGGGAATAAGATGCTGACTACTCCTGCTAGTGTGGACAACCCGGCTCTCCATCAGTCTGACTTCGTCCTGAGCTTGATTGCACAAGGTAAGCACGCACCTGATTGTTACTTTGCACGTTATGCAAAGTTATTACATGATCCGGTAACACTTTACAATAACAGTTCATGAATAATTATGTATTAATTTAAGTTTAACATTATAATAAATAAACGATAAAGCAAGCGCTAATCATGAACTAACTTTAATGAGTCTCAAGAGTCCATGTGTGGATAAGGCTTCCTTGTAAACTTGTTAAGCCTAGTACATGATTTTTAATCAATGGATTCATTAATATTTTTATTTAAGCTAAATGTAACTAACATGGACTCATGAGATGTTAATGCATAATTATATCATGACTTTACTTGGAGGGGCACATCATCATTAACTCATCCTCATGAACTCCTGCGCTTAAACTGTTCTGACAGAAAACTTTCTATTATTCAATGTAAACACAGTAAAAAGATTTAGATAAGTAGTTAATTAATAGTTAAGAATGGGTTAATGATGATGAGCCCCTCTAAGTAAAGTCATAACAATTATATATTAACAGCTCATGCGTTCATGATGGTTAAATTAAGCATAAACTAATGTGTTAATTCATACATTAATTTAAACAAAAATCCACAGATGGATTAACAATGGTTTTATTTATTACATTCATTACCAAACAATCATGTATTAACAAGCAATTAAGATAGCCATTATTCACACATGAACTTATGTGAGTTGTAGTTAAGTTAGTTCATGATTAGCGCATGCATTCACTCAGCATTAGTTCATAATAAAGTAATGTTTAGTATAACAATTAACATAATTATTCATGCACTGTTTTTGTTATTACTCATTATCCTTAAAAAAGTACTAACATTAGCTATTATTTTGGTAAATATTGTTGAATGCGTAGCTCGTTGATCTGTGGAATTTTATCTAGGCCTATTTATTTTTTCCTAAAGATTTCTGAAATTGTGTTTAGTGTTTCCTAAGGTAAACATGCACCCCATTGTTATATTACATCCTATGCAAAATGCACTCAAGTTAGCTTAACACATAACCTAACAATTACTACACAAAGTATGATATATATTTAGTTAAATTATTTACCCGAATTATTAACTTAAATGATTAGCCAGTTTAAGGAATTGTAATTATATATAAATTCAAGAAGGTGAATTTATTAGCGCATCTGAGGATTTCCCCCCTAAAATAATGTACATTTTTATTATTATTATTATTATGATTATTATTATTAATATTATTATTATTATTATTATTAAATAAGTCAAATATACAATGCAAGTACAACAAAAATGTCAGGAAAATTTCAAAGGCTAGGGGGGGGGGGGATATAAACAGTATACATTTAGGCTTGTAGGAGTCGCATAGCTTTTGATTTTTTTGAGGGCAATATGGACTCGATATAATGCAAAAATAATTGCACCTGATAGCTACTATATTACGTCCAAGCAAAATGCACTTAAGTTAGCATTACACATTATGTCCTAACAATAAGTACAAAAATTATTAAAAAGTAAATATTTTATTTAATTATTTACCCGAATTAATAGCTTAAATGAATTTTACATGTGGAATTTTAATTATTTATTAATTCAAATACTCCCGAAGTGATGTTTAACAAAGCGCAAATCCTATTTTATTCGGTATTTCCTAAAATATAAAGTGCACCTGATATTAATTCAACAGGTTAATATTTTCAATCGATTGCACTGAGATAACTGTTATCAAGTAGCCTAATTTTGCAATACGCAACAGCATTTCTCGTTTCTCTTCAGCGCTGTAGTCTACTCCATCACATTTCGGGATGATTTTCCTCGTGGTTTTCTTGATATATTTGTATAATAGGAGCACGCGCGTTTTTAAAGAAAAGTCAAGCATCTCGGGAAGATGTGGGCTCATTATCAGGCTCTTCTGCTATCTGACCCTCAGCTTTTACAGCTCAGTAGTGTCACAATGCTTATTCAACTTTAAAGAGCTGGCTGTTTTATGTACACGGGTGTGTGTATTAGCCCGTCAGACGTCTGTTAGGTCGCGAGGTTCAATACACATCTCTCTGTGCTGCTGACATTTGGCTGCATCTGCTCTGACAGGACCTGTTGTCACTTAAGGAATCTCTGGAAACCTGTTGAGTAGCTTAATACACACGGATTATATTTCAATAGCGAATGTTATGGATAATTTGTTCTTGTTTGTTTTTAATATATTATATTTTTTGCGCGAAAAGGTGAATGTTTATTCAACCTCATTCTTGATTATAGGCTATACACAAATATTGCATAGCGGTTTTTGAATAGAATAGACCTTGAGTTTTAAAATGAGATGTTTTAAAAAAATTAAAGCTTCTCTATTCACAGAATGTCATTTTAAATGCTAATATTTTATTGCTGCTATGTTTTTTTTTTCATATACAGTATATAAAATCAGTGTTAAACTGTGCTTCCCTTTAGTAAATGTGTGTGGCAAAAGCTATAGGCTACATTAATCAGTGTGCATTTAATGACAAAATGAAAACAAAAAAATGCTAATTGATTTGAGGTCAAAATTATTTCCCAAATGATGTTTAACAGAGCAAGGGAATTTTCACAGTATGTCTGATAATATTTTTTCTTCTGGAGAGTTTTAAAATGAGATCATTTTAAATGATATCTTTACAACATAACCATTTTAATAGAAAAAAAACTCACATATTATGGATATTGATGTTTTATTCATTATTTATTGATTGTTTTTGCTTTTTTTCTGTTTTTCATTTTCCGAATAGGTTATGTGATTTAATTTAAGTATATTTGTTGATGTTAATAGGTTGTTTTATTTTATTTTATTAATCTTGTTGGTTAATATCTTAATTTTTTTCTTCTGAAAATTACTTTGTCTTTTTGTGCTTCTCTTTTCACAGAATGTAATTTAAAACTGTGCTTCCCTTTAGGAAATGTGTGTGGCAAAAGCTATAGGCTACATTACTTAGTGTGCATTTGATGATAAAATGAGAACACAAAATGATAATTGATTTGAGATCAAAAATATTTCCCAAATGATGTTTAACAGGGCAAGGGAATTTTCACAGTTTGTCTGATAATATTTTTTCTTCTGGAGAAAGTCTTATTTGTTTTATTTTGGCTAAAATAAAAGCAGTTTTTAATTTTTTAAACACCATTTCAAGGACAAAATTATTAGACCCTTTGAGCTATTTTTTTTTCAGATAGTCTACAGAAATACAGTAACTTGCCTAATTACCCTAACCTGCCTAGTTTACCTAATAACCTAGTTAAGCCTTTAAATGTCACTTTTAGCTCTATAGAAGTGTCTTGAAAAATATCTAGTCTAATATTATTTACTGTCATCATGACAAAGAGAAAATAAATCAGTTATTAATGTATTATTAAAACTACTATGATTAGAAATGTGTTAAAAAAACTCTCTGTGTAAACAGAAAACGGGGAAAAAAATAAACAGGGGCGCTAATGATTCAGGGGGGCTAATAATTCTGACTTCTGACTGTAGTTGGGAAGGTGCTATAATAACCTATAGTTGGTTTATACGTGGGGTACTTTTAACCCAACTTTTAACAGAGTAGGAGTAGTAAACGGTCAAATTACTTGTTTTCCAAACAATTGTGTTTATGACTATACATAAAAAGCTAAATAATATAATGAAAAAAGTCAGGTTGCAACATCAAGAAGCACAACGAGCTGTTTGTAACGTCTAAAAATCAGTGAAAGAGCGAAAGTCTTGACCCAAAATGATTCCAAAGGCTGCGGCCTCTCGTACATCAGGAATAAGGTCAATACTAGCATGTTTTATTTCAACACGTTCTCACTCCCAACTCGTCATATACTGACGCTTGGTCAGGAACCCTCGGCGTAAGTTATTGACGCACAGGGTACCCCTTTAGCGTCACATTTAGACGTGCAGGGATTCCCTATAGAATCTGTACCTGAGCCTGAAGCGTCATAGGGAGACGCTGGAGGCTCGTATAATTACCAATAGATGTCAACGCACTTTTTAAAACCTGATTTACGCCTATTATCGCAGTTTTCTTCTTTTAAAAATATGTAATTTTATTTTGTTCATGAAAAGCGTCTGTAAACTGGGTCGAAACTACTGTATGAATAAACTTCGGTCCACGTGACATCCCTTCACGGTGAGTTTAACGCCGCTCTGCTATTGGTCAAACTGCATTAACGGTGAGTTCTCAGATGAGTTCAACTGTCAACATTAAATATTACGTTAATGCTGCATAATCTATTTTTATTGGAGATTAGTTGGTGTTTATAAATATGTTATCATTTACTTTATATTTAATGAGTGAAAATATATTCGGTTGTCCAGTTTAGGTTAACTATAAAACTATACTACTAATAAAACTTTGATTCATTCATATTATTTATTATTTTTTTACTTTAAAAAATATTACATTTCAAGTACTAAGTTTAAAAATGTTTTCGGCTGATCTTTTTTCATTTTAAATTATTCATTGAAGTTGGGGTCATTGTATGTGGCGATCTATTTTTTACAGTCTATGCTCGCTATCCCAAGGTTCATTGCGATCCCAAGGTTCACTGCGGTTTTCCACAAGGTAAGTAAAAAGTAAATAAAGACGATTTGTTGATAAAGCATGTACTGTAAACTAGCGACGTTATCTAATTACATCAAGTTCATTTATTAAAAACATATTTTTCTCACATATAACGTTGGTCATGCATTAGAACAATATATACATTTTAAGATAAGGAACAGTATTACCAGATTGTTGTTTTCCACAATAGAATTCGTGCAAAATCTATATATAATATGCAGTATGCAACTCTAATAATACAAATGTATTCGTAATTGTTTCAATATTAAAGAACATCAAGTGTTTCCAAAGGTTTAAAGGCTACATTGTAAAAACAATTATTTTCTTAAAACACACACACACACACACACACACACACACACACACACACACACACACACACACACATATATATATATATATATATATATATATATATATATATATATATATATATATATATATATATAACATAACAAAAGCTCAAGTATAACTTAAGCTGATGTATGTCACAATGAATATCTTACACTATTACAAGTATAATTTGGCCTTTACCAATTTATTTAATAAAAGAAAGAATCTATCATCTCTAAATTGTGGTAAAGAGGCACAACAAGCTGTCTTCTTTGTCCAATATTATGTCAGTCAGGATGGTAATGGTAAAACTCAAGGATTACCTTGCACCTTCTCAGAAATTTACCATTGATCATATGTATTACAAGTGGCTGGATTGTTTTTAACACAAGCAACGTTTTTTAAATCATTATCTTAAACAGATTAAGGCTCATTTTGGACTACACTTACATTACTTTACAACTGCTTAATGCAGTACTGATGTATCTAGTAGTTAGTGGGTTTAACTAATGTCACATCTGTTTTTATTCATTTTAGATGCAGAAACTTTTGACATATGAATTCATCTTGACTAAGGGTAAGGTTTTTGTTCAGAATTAATCATTATTTAAAATCATTGTATTTTCTTTGTTATTATGTACAGATTTTAAAAGAATGTACTTTCTTTTAATAAAGAACTCTTCACAGCACTTCATCTGAACAGTCACAACCTCACAGAGCTGCACAACTGCCCCACTCAAGATCAGTGTTGAACCTGGAACCTCATATTTTGTACAGCAAAGGCAGAGCTGAAAATTCACTGTTTGTCTTGTATTGTGTGGTAAGTCATAGTTTTATCAATTTTTTAATTTCATTGCAACACTAAGTAGTCCATTCTGTGGCCAATATGATATAAAAGGCCTAAAATGGGACTAACGTGATTATTGTTTTGATTTCTAGATAAGTACTTATGGGGCTACACATGCAGCTGAAGTTAGCTACATTGAGTAGGACATTTCTTTCAGTATACTCTTAAAGAGATTCACCCAAAAATGAAAATACTGTCATTAATGACTCATCCTTCACTTGTTCCAAATATGTCTGAGTTGCTTTCTTCAGTTAAACACAATTTATATTTTAAAGAAAGATGAAAACCTGCAAACATTAACTTCCATGGTATTTGTTTTTTCCTACTATGCATGTCAATGTTTTCAGCTTTTCAGCTTTCTTCAAAAACTTCCTTCATGTTCAACACAAAGTAACTTGGAAGTTTTAAAAAAAAGGTTTACAACCACTTGAGGGAGAGTAAATAGTGAACTATTCCTTTAACCCTATCTAGTTGACTTTACTAGAAAATTGTATAGAAACCCAGTGCCTTAAACCCCTTACATTTTATACAGGGTATAACTTAACAGCCATACTTGAATTAAAATATTACTGTAAGTCCAAGAAGATTGTAAAGGTTCTAGGTTAATTTAAAGAGGGCTGTTTAGTTTCACCTTGTGTAAAAACATAAAGGGTTTAAGGCAACATTTTCCATGCAGTTTTTTTTATAAAGTCAACTAGTTTGAGTTAAGAGTGTAATGGGTTTCAGTAAAAGCAGTGAATCATGCAGGCATGAAATTAATGTTTAGCCTTGTAAAACAATAAGCTTGTTATAATTTAGAAATATTTTTAGGGTGGAGCACTGTATGCTGTAGTAGTTTTCATATAATTGATGAGTCAAAAATGAGATGTGTTTTCAATTGCAAGAAGTCGATTAACAATATGTTCATCAAGATTCAAATCTTGCATCTTATATTTTTTAAGGTTTTGGCCCAATAATACCCATCTTCTGCTATTTAAAAAAAAAAAACTTGCTGGAATTTGTGTCAGCATTCCCTTCAATGAAAACTACAGCAGTGGACATCAGTGGTAATAAAAATGTATGTGAAGGATAAGGGTGTTCATAATGAGAAGTGCAGTCACTATCCTGATCTCTGAGTGTAGAACTGACAGATCTGCTTGGAATACATGGAAACATGCTGGAAATGTTTAACCTATTATACAGTTAATTCAAGAGTGCCAGGTTTAATGACACTTTACATATATAAAGAAATATCACTGAACTTTCTAAATGAAACCTAACACTCATTCTTTGTTCAGTAATGATATTGTGCACTTTTAATACTTTACAGTGGCAAAACCTGGAATAACACATGGGAGCCCTCCAGGAATTGCTGACACTTTACGCCCAAGTCTCCTCATGCTGACCGGATTGCAATATGACAGTCTAGTCACCATAAACACCTGGACTTACCAAGCACACTTTGGTTCTCAGTGTTTTTTACAAA
The DNA here is from genome assembly GCF_052040795.2 of Danio rerio. Classification (NCBI taxonomy): domain Eukaryota; kingdom Metazoa; phylum Chordata; class Actinopteri; order Cypriniformes; family Danionidae; genus Danio; species Danio rerio. The sequence continues at coordinate 76,193,250 of NC_141025.1, forward strand.
TTGTTTTTGCTATTCTTCAGTAAATACTTGAATATGTTTTGAACTTATTCTACTTTTGATGTTTAAGTTCAGAAAGTTGTTATTATAAACATAATTTGCATTTGTCATGAACTTGACTTCTTGTTGTTGTGAAAGCTGTTTATTATAATGGCATTTCCAAAGGCATTATTTGAAAAGATTTTTTGCAGTGCAGTTTTACTTGAGCTTGACATACCAGATGTATGACATGAATAAATATCACAAAATAAATATAATAATGATAATACAAAATATAAATTTCCTTCAATTATAATTGTTTTTAATCATTTATATATGTATGGTAATATATTATTGCATTAAAAACTGTTATAAATATATATATTTTTGGTTTTTGCATGTTTGCGTGATTTTTTTTTTTTTTTTTTTTGTGGCATTATAAATAAATTATAAATGTTTCATTAAAAATGTATTGTGTTTATTTGCATTCTCATTTACAATGAACTACTATTTTTACTATTTAATGGGCACTATATTTGTCATTTAAGTTTGACATATATTTATATTTGTATACCTACAGGACGCAGTGTTTAGTTACAGGAAATGCTGAAAATGTTTTCAAACATGATGCTTTTTTTATTATTTTATTATTCGTTTCAAATTTAGTATACTGCCTATGATCTGGTTTTACTATGATCATTTTGCACATTAGGTTACCCCCACAAAGGAATCTCACGGTAAATATACATTTGTATTTTTAATAAGACAATAAATAACATGTAATATTAATACACATTTTGATATTTAAGTTATATTATAAGGTTATTATAATCTACCTTCAGCCGGAAGATTACCAAATAGAGACAAAGTGTGACGTAGATTGCGACATTGTGATTGGACTATAACTTCTAAGCCAAATTAAAAGATCCTTCGTGTTGCAAACTATGTTTTGCTAACTTTGCCACTTTACTAACAGTGTCCTTTATCAATGAGTTATCGCTGTGTTTCAAATAGTTACCGATTAACCAAGATCGTAACCCTAAACTTAACCCTAACTACAGCTTTCAATGAACTACAATTTGTAGCGCCATGTCTTTCCCGTCCCATCTATACAGCGACAAAGGATTGTGGGTAATGTAGTTTAAAGCCTTTTTGTAATAAAATGGAACAAATACTATTTTTAATGAACTAAAGACTATCTGAATAAGGTCATTGTGCATATATTTATGACATATATGAATGTCAGACATAAATTTGTTATTTTACAATGAGTATTTTTTTAAAACAGCTTTTATTGACTTGATCAGTATATATCAGACTATTATATCCAACATTATTTATTGAACATAGCATAGGTAATAGTCTTGCTGATATTCTCTCACTCATTTCTCGTTTGAAATGTGAATACTTTTTCCTTTTCTACGGGGCTCTACTCATCCCCTTTGAGTAAAAGGGCAGTTAACCTATGTAGATGTATTATCTTCAACATGGACAAGAAATTGTATTGTCACATGTACAGTTGTGGTAAAAAAAAAAAAAAAAAGCTGTAAAAATAAGCTAAACATTAGTATCCTCTTTAATTACAAGTTATTAGCAATAGTGATTATGTTCATCACAAATATTATAAGTTCAGTTTAATTTGTGTGGATGTAATTCTGTAATTGTGTTTTATTAATGGTCATCATGTGATATTTAATTGTTTTCTTTTTATTTGAAATATGGATAAAAGCTCTTAAAATATGTAAATGTTTATAAATATAACCTTTTTAAAGACATGTATTTGTTTGAAAACCACTCTTTATCTGATTATTTTTATTTCTAAATCTTCAACTGTTTGTGTAACAGTATGTTTTGATGACAATGGATGAACTTGTGTTTAATAATGATTCCACATCATGTCTTTGTCCTGCATGTGGGTTAATTTGTTAATTATTTTCTTTATGATCAAATGATTTTAAGATTTGCTGCATTGTAAGAATCATGAAAATAGTAAGAAATGAGGTAACAATGACGAAAAGATATCCTTTCAAATGCTGCGAATAGTTCAAAATGATTAAAAATACATAGCCATGAACCAACAAAATAAATATGCAAACCTTTAAATTATCTAAACTAGAAGTAAAAAAGTTCTGTGCTGTACTTATAAGTTACTGTGAAGTTCTATGTCTACAAAAAATACATATTTTATTTTACTTTTTGGCTTAGTCCCTTTATTAACCAGGGGTCGCCACAGCTCTATGAACCGCCAACTTTTCCAGCATGTTTTTATGCAGCAGATGCTCTTCTAGCCGCAACCCATCTCTTGGAAAATATTTTATTTTTTAATTTTTTATCTTGCATTCAATAAAACATTATACAAAGTTATTTTTTATTTTCAGCATAACAACAGTGGCACTGTTATCTCACAAGTACAGTAGTTTTTTGTTAGACATTCTAACAAATGAATACAAATGTTTCAAAGTAAAGACAAAAATAAAAGGAGATAAATTTTTTTTTTTTTTTTTTTTTTTAGAAAAATCCATGAGGACCAAATAGATCCATCAGATCTTTGATGTAAATTATAGGTTAATTTGTTCAGAGGTAGAAGTCTGGTTGCCTGACTCAGCCACATATTGACTGGAGGTATCTGAGCAGTTGACCATAATAATGTACATTTTTTGGCCAAGTATATGCAAAAATTAAATTTATCATAAAAATGTATGATAAAATTAATATTTTAAAAGCTCTTAATGTCATTTAATGTAATAATTTTATTTTAATATAGAGTTCCTTAAATCGTTATATATTGTAAGCAGTTGGGCATACAATAATGCTCTTAATTTACAACACTGATTGATTTTAGAGGAATGCTTACATACTGTACATATCTATGTATTTAAAAAAAAAGAGAGAGACAACAATTTGGTTATAGATGATGAAAATTTTATTTTATTTTTACAGATTTTATTACATGCTTTAGATTCAGGGTTAAGGTCATCCTCTTCTGGATTACAGTAAAAGAAAATCCACAGTCAATGTCAAACTCATCAGCTGGAGCTTTATTTAAAAAATGTATGTTCTCTGCTCCAGCCAAAACTTGCAGGTACCTTGCAGGTCTCTAGATTGCACCATCGTATTGTTGTTTATTTCTCAGTTATTTTGTTGCTTTCTGAGAATGATGATCCATAGACCTTTTAACCCCTCTTCGTTTAGGCCACATGTCGAATCTTAAAAGAACACAACAACATAAAAATATATTAATATCCTTTGGACTGGGTAACCTTATGCTTATGTCTGTGCCAAATAATACAAATACATACTTTTCAGTAGCAAACAAGCAGGAAAGTTCTTTGAAGGAACCAGGATGAGTTGAAAGGTATTTATAGTGGTTGGCCATCTCTGCCACAAGAATCCTCTGCTTCTCCTGAAGAATCCTGACTAGCAGGATGATGTTGAACACCCTCCTCTTTGTTGCTGGGTCAGCAGAGTCTGAAATATATTTATAAAAAGAAAGTTGTATAACAAGGATTATACGTCAACTTTTAAAGAATCAACACTGACAGAAGTCTAGTGTACATACCATGCCATATGACGAAGACATCCATATCACTTCTGTTTTTTGTTGTCTTCGCTTCTGCTACTGAAAAAAATGACAATAATAGTAACAGTTACAATTTTTCATGACTACATGTAATATTAATAAGAATTTCCTCACCCTCTGCCCACTCCTCTACGTCACAGACCAAAGTCTTCCAACTGGTTTCCGGTCACTGCCAGTTTCGTGGATTCTGTTTTCCAACTTGCTTTGCAGAGCTGTTTCGGTCTACAGTGATAAGCAATCAAAAATCACAATACTATTTAAATAGGTTACAGAACAACTAAAACAAATTCTACTGGATATCGTTACCTTCTGATATCAATAGGTCAGCAAGATGGCCAAACTGTTGAATATCTGCTAATTCCAGCACATGACCATGAGAGTTACAGTAGCATGTCTGGTCACTGCAATCCTATAGAAGAAATATTGCACTGTTCAACCTCCATCCCAAGAGTAAAACCAGGCATATCCTGGTATGCCTCAGTCCATTTCACCTGGTTAACATATACAAACAAACAAACAAACAAACAAACAAACAAACAAACAAACAAACAAACAAACAAACAAACAAGCAAATAAGTAAACCAATAAGTTTTGGCATTTACCTGTAGATCAGTTTAAGATTATCATATGGTTCATCTATCTCAGATTTAAACTCATGTGCTTAGGCATGAAACACACTAAAATCATGGGATTAAAGATGGTGCTGAAACTTTGGACAGCTTTTTGCAACTCTTTGGAGGTAGTGTCATTAGTTGATGTAGTCCACAAATCTTCCTGTCAATCCTTAATCCTTAGCTGTAAACAAACCTTCAAAATATTATCTTCTAATCTAATTTTACTAGGTGAACATCAAAGAGCTGTTTTCTTGTTAATTTAGTTTCAACACATACAGTTTAAAGTACCTTGTGCATTCATGAAATGGTTATGCTTATGGTTCACATCTACTTAAATTGGCAGTATATCTAGTGTGGAAGCAAGACAGATGAAGGGCTCTTCCTTGCAAATACGATCCACCTTGTATTGCACAGACTCCCACTCAAGAATATCTCAGAAAAATGTCTGCTGAGATCTTAGCAGTCCATTAAAAATAATTATACCAACATCTTTTCCACCAATGGAAAGACTATAAAAATATTTTAGGATATATTTATACTTGCATGACCAAATCTGAGATAAAAAGGCCATCAGTATGCCTTAGTTTAAATAAAAACAAATTTTTACTCTAGCCCACTGTCACCTAGATCTACAGATACAGTGACTAATGGAAACATTAAAGTACACACCAACAGTCACTGGAGCAAGGCTCTCTCACAGTTGGGAAGATTGGAGTTCCTATGAGCTGTACCAGATAAAAACAACAAAGAAATTAACATTTATAACAATTCTAACTTATCCTAAGACTAGTAGACTAGCAGCATTAGTAGTTTAATTTCCTAAACCCTAATGTGGGCAGTTGATGGCCTATAAGGTGTCATAAAATCAGACAAAACAAAATACTTTCTGAAAAAGAAAAAAAATGGTTGGCCACTATCAACACCCAGAACAAATAGTTTTAAACAGTTAGGCCACAATATTTTGTGAGCTTATACTGTAGTTTATAATGTTTTTCATAAACAATAGTAATAGTAAAACTAATGTGTTTCTTTCTGTTATTACAATAGTAGTGAAAGAATAAATGCATTTTATCTCGTACAATCATATATGCCTAAACAATGTAGATATTTAATATACATGGAATGAAAAACTTCACTAACCCTTGACTGATTCCAGAGTGCTCTTGGCCTTCCTTACATAGTGGTGCTTCCTGCAGATCATCAAGTTGTCATCAAGACTTGAGCTTATTATTGAGGTCTTGATGATAAATATGAGTATCAAGGAATCACTCATGGTGATAGGCAGAAACAGGCTGAAAGACACAAGAATGAATCAAACAAATACAAATGTGTTAACAGAGATAGAGAGAAAGACAAGTTCAATTTAACATATAGACATGGGTAAAGTGGCTTTACTTTTTGCTTATTAGAAAACAAAATTGGATTTTTAAAGAAATCTAAAGAACCTGAAAAGAGCAAAGAAAAAATATTCATATCTGAACAGTGAACACCTTATAATTTACACCTGTATATATATATATATATATATATATATATATATATATATATATATATATATATATATATATATATATATACATATATATATATATATATATATATATATATATATATATATATATATACATACATACATGTGTGTGTGTGTGTGGTAGATTAAAATAAAAATTAAATTAAATTAAAAATGTGCTCAGACGGGCAAAATTTCTGCCTTTTTTCCTTTAAAGGCATGGAAAATAATTGTTTTTACAATTAACCTTTGGAAACACTTGATGTTCTTTAATATTGAAACAATTACAAATACATTTGTATTATTAGAGTTGCATATTGCATATCATATAAAGATTTTGCACGAATTCTATTGTGGAAAACAACAATCTAAGTTAGTAACACTGTTCCTCATCTTAAAATGTATATATTGTTCTGAGCTATGCATGACCAACGTTATATTTGAGAAAAATATGTTTTTAATAAATGAACTTGATGTAATTAGATAACGTCGCTAGTTTACAGTACATGCTTTATCAACAAATCGTCTTTATTTACTTTTTACTTACCTTGTGGAAAACCGCAGTGAACCTTGGGATCGCAATGAACCTTGGGATAGCGAGCATAGACTGTAAAAAATAGATCGCCACATACAATGACCCCAACTTCAATGAATAATTTAAAATGAAAAAAGATCAGCCGAAAACATTTTTAAACTTAGTACTTGAAATGTAATATTTTTTAAAGTAAAAAAATAATAAATAATATGAATGAATCAAAGTTTTATTAGTAGTATAGTTTTATAGTTAACCTAAACTGGACAACCGAATATATTTTCACTCATTAAATATAAAGTAAATGATAACATATTTATAAACACCAACTAATCTCCAATAAAAATAGATTATGCAGCATTAACGTAATATTTAATGTTGACAGTTGAACTCATCTGAGTACTCACCGTTGATGCAGTTTGACCAATAGCAGAGCGGCGTTAAACTCACCGTGAAGGGATGTCACGTGGACCGAAGTTTATTCATACAGTAGTTTCGACCCAGTTTACAGACGCTTTTCATGAACAAAATAAAATTACATATTTTTAAAAGAAGAAAACTGCGATAATAGGCGTAAATCAGGTTTTAAAAAGTGCGTTGACATCTATTGGTAATTATACGAGCCTCCAGCGTCTCCCTATGACGCTTCAGGCTCAGGTACAGATTCTATAGGGAATCCCTGCACGTCTAAATGTGACGCTAAAGGGGTACCCTGTGCGTCAATAACTTACGCCGAGGGTTCCTGACCAAGCGTCAGTATATGACGAGTTGGGAGTGAGAACGTGTTGTTTATTTATTTTCCAGACTGTCATCAAACTGAAGAGCGATGGACCGTCTCCTTTGACATGTCTTCCCTGTCAGCGAGTGACAACATCCAGCTCTCGGAGCTTCGCATTCGGCTGCCGGCGTTTTCTGCATCCAGACGCGTGACTGTAGACATCTTCCATCAGCATAAACAGCATTGTGCATCTGACTCCGTGTTTTGTCGCAACAAAAAACTGTTTCTGGGCAGCGTTAAATCAGTAGACGTCTCCCAATCATCATCATCCTGGAGAGTTTTTAACATTACAGAACTCCTACAGCAATGGCTGATTCAGGGAATGGATACACCAGACCGGGTCACGGCACCAGATTATGTCCAAGGCAGTGGAAGTGGAAGCGGAGACGACTTTATTGAATCTCTCACAAGCAGCTGGCCAAGAAAAATCCAGCATCCCACAGCAGAACGAGTCATGATTGTAGTTTTCTACAAAGAAACTGTGACCCACAGCGCTTCCAGCTTGATGAATACAGTGGCGCAGTCCAAATACGTCACGCTGAACCGACCAGCAGATGGAACTCAGGGTCGGAGACACAAACGAAACCGTGTGGAAAGGATGCGCATGACTGATGACAGAAATGTGACAGGAAAGCCAACACCTTCAGAGGAACAGCAAGCTTCACTTTGCCGGCGGGTTGATATGTGGGTGGATTTTGATCAGATTGGGTGGGATGAGTGGATCGTGCATCCTAAGCGTTATAATGCATACAGATGCGAAGGGGAATGTCCGAGTCCTCTGGATGAGACTTACAATCCAACAAACCATGCTTACATGCAGGTGAGATACATACTTCAATGTTTGAGATCATATTTATTATTTATAATATGTCAGCACTCTAAAAAAAAAAGTGTCTTTTCACATTTCCGGGTTTCTTAGTAGTGGAAGTCGTCATAGTTGGTAAACTTAGAGTGCAGTGCATGGGAGAGTACAACAAATCAGTTTTACAATCCTATTTGCTGAAATAATAATGGAAAAATTCCCCGATGGTGTTATCAAGACTTTCAGAACAGGAAAACAATAGTGTGAGGCTGATAACGGCAGCCAGAAGAAAGAATAATGCCAGATTTACTGTCCTGCCTCTATAAACGCTGCATTACAAATGTCTAAATTTAAATACATTAAAATCAATTTGCACCATTTATAAGTCGTCTTTACATAATACAAATTATTTCATTAAGGACATTAAAATATTTAGACATTTGGGAAATGATTAAAAAATGAACAAAAAAAATCCTGTGTATTTGTATTAAAACTGTATGCAACATTTTAAATGTTTTTGTACTGATTATGAGACTTGTGTACTTGTGTACTTTAATGTTGTATAAGAAAGTTGCTGTGAATTTTATTTATTTGTTTGTTTGTTTATTTATTTATTTATTTATTTATTTATTTATTTATTTATTTGTCTGTCTGTCTGTCTGTCTGTGTTTATTTATTTATTTATTTATTTATTTATTTATTTATTCATGTATTAATTTATTTGTTTATTTATTTATTTGTTTATTTATTTATTTATTTATTTATTTATTTATTTATTTATTTATTTATTTATTTATTTATTTGTCTGTCTGTCTGTCTGTCTGTCTGTCTGTCTGTTTGTTTGTTTGTTTGTTTATTTATTTAATTATTTATTTATTTATCTGTCTATCTGTCTGTCTGTCTGTCTGTTTATTTATTTATTTATTCATGTATTAATTAATTAATTTGTTTATTTATCTATTTGTTTATTTATTTGTTTGTTTATTTCTCTATCTGTCTGTCTGTCTGTCTGTCTGTCTATTTATTTATTTATTTATTTATTTATTTGTTTGTTTGTTTGTTTGTTTGTTTATTTGTTTGTTTGTCTGTCTGTTTGTCTATCTGTCTGTCTGTCTGTCTGTCTGTCTGTCTGTCTGTCTGTCTGTCTGTCTGTCTATCTATCTATCTATCTATCACCTATTTATTTATTTATTTATTTATTTATTTATTTATGTTTATTATATTTATTTATTATTTATGTCAAACTGACCTACAGACATAGTTTTAAATGATTGTCCCATCATGGTAGCCTACATCATTACTATTGAATTCAGTTTGTTATATATATTTTTTGTCATACTTTTTTTTTGTTATACTCAGGATCGGTTTGGGGTTTTTATTTTTGTTCATATTGTAGTCTTAAAAGTATAAAATTCAAACCATATATTATTTATAAAATAACATTAAAACTCTCATAATTGGTGCAAATTGATTTAAATGTACTTGCCCTCCAAAAACAGGTTTAAAAGGTCACATACACATGATTTTTTTTTTTTTGTGGGAAATATTTCCCAAATGTTCAAATATTTGAATGCCCTTAATGAACAAAATGACTCATCCCGGAATCACATGGAATCTGTGCACGCAGAAATCTGCAGATTTTTAGCCCATCATTGAGTCTATTTATTTATTTGAGTAAATTTATATTCATTCATTTTCTTTTCGGCTTAGTCTCTTAATTAATCTGGGGTCTCCACAAAATTCTCAACAGAAATAGATCAAAATGTGCACAGATTCTATCCGGGCCTACTCATGGCTCATCTAATGTATAGTAGTGTGTATGAGCATCTGGATCAGTCTATGAGTAATATTAATAATATCATTGTTATTTGTGTGTGTGTGTGTGTCTGCAGAGTCTGTTGAAGCTCTACCAACCTGAGCGGGTCAGCTGTCCGTCCTGCGTGCCGCTGCGCCTCAGTTCGCTCTCCATGCTTTACTATGAAGGGGATGGAGTGGTGATGAGACACCACGAGGACATGATCGTGGAGGAGTGCGGCTGTCATTGATGATCATGGAGAAGTTGGCTGTCAGTGATGATCATCAGCATATTCTCTTCTTCAACACTGACGAAAAATAAAACGCTCCAGAGGAAGATCCTAAAACATTCCAAGCACATGCTTTGGAGAATTTCAAACCAGCACTATTGAACTGCTTGCGGCTGGAAGGGCATCCGCAGTGTAAAACATATGCTGGATGAGTTGGCGATTCATTCTACTGTGGCGACTCCTGATAAATCAGAGACTAAGCCGAAGGCAAATAAATGAATGAACTGTTGAAATGCTGTCAAAATTATGGAAATATTTAATATTTAAAAGAAATGTGTGTAAATATTTAGTATTTTGAATTTATGTACATAACCTATGAGTGAAATTATTACCCCTCCTGTGAGATTTCAATTACTTTTCAAATATTTAGTTTAACAGAGCAAGGAAACTTTTCACAGTATTTCCTGATATAAGTTTTCTTCTGGAGAAAGTACTTATTCTTTGCAATTTCTTTGGCTTATATATATATATATATATATATATATATATATATATATATATATATATATATATATATATATATATATATATATACACACACACAGTTGATTGGTCAGAATTATTAGCCCCCTGTTTATTTTTTTCCCCATGATGACAGTTTAGGGTAATTAGGCAGGTTACTGTAAAACAATGGTTTGCTCTGTAGACTGTCAAAAATATAGCTTAAAGGGGCTAATATTATCGACCTTAAAACCCTGTTTAAAAAATTAAAAACTGCTTTTATTCTAGCCTAAATAAAACAAAAAAAGACTTTCTCCAGAAGAAAAAATATTATCAGACATACTGTGAAAATTTCCTTGCTCTGTTAAACATAATTTGGGAAATATTTAAAAAAAGAAAAGTCAAAGGGGGCAAATAATTCTGACTTCAACTGTTTATATATATATAATACATATACATACACACACTGCATATTTAAAATTGCTTAGGTCAAAATTATTAACCCCCTTAAAATAGTTTTTGTTTGAATTGTCTTGATCGTCTACAGAACAAACCACTGTTGTCCAATGACTTGTCTAATTAACATAATCTAATCAACCATTTAAATTGCACTTTAAGCTGAATATTGGTATATTACTAAATAGCTAGAATAATATAACCCCTTATGTTTAAAAATGTGTTTTAAAAATATCTACATTCAACATCAAAATATTTGAAAACAAAAATAACAATTTCATAGGAGGGCGGATAATTTTGTCTTAAACTTCAGTCATATTAATGAAATGTATTGTAATAGTTTGTGCTTTTATATCTTTTTTATTAGCGAGCATGAACATTTTTATAAAAGTTTTATATGTAAAGTATATAAGAAATAAAAATGATTTCAGCCTTTTATGTTGCTCGTGTTGCTGAATTTGTTTTGTAGTCTCAACATTCTGGTCGAAGACTAAACCATTTCAACAGTAAACATGTAATACAGCTTTAACTTCAGTTTCATCATGACTAACAACATCACCTTAGGATTAGGATCTATCTGACTTTTCTGTCAAAATTGAGTTATTGACATTCTTTATTAATGACAGCGTATTTACATTATGTGATGTGTTTTTATGTTGTTAAGACTTTTTATTTACAAAACAAAAATGTTTTTTCTACAAAGTTGAACTCTAGCTTGGCTCTATAAGGTTCTTTCTGATCAGCTTTCTTTGTCATTTCGCCAGACTGCTCCACTGACAACGGGAAAGACCAGAAAGAAACACAAAAATCCAACACAATCTCACGGAAATCCATAACTTTTTGATTTAGTGGCTAATTCGTATGAATTCATAGGATCTAATTCGTACATTTTTGTGTGATTTGCTCATCCCTCAATGATGGTTGGGTTTAGGGGTGGGGTTAGGTGCCACGCCTCCTTTTTAAAATCATACGAATTCGTACGAGTTCAGTCACTAAAATTAGCCACTAAACTGGGAAAACATAAAATACTTACGTTTTCTAAATCATACAAAATCAGAGTCGGCTAAATAATGCCGCACACAAATTGAGATGTTTGTAAATGTGATGATTTAGAAGCATTTTTTGACAATGAGATTAAATGTCAAATTTTACACTGTTGGAAAAAGAAACGAATATATTAAAAAATGTATTTATTAAATGTGAAATATTTTTATTAGCGTATATATATTCAGTGAAACACTTTTCAGTGTTTATTAAACTCATTTGCTTATAGTCTGTTCTTTTGAAGTCTTTAAATTTAATATTAAGCCTTGAAGGGCAAATACTTAATTTAATTCATGGGGCATATAATTCAATAAATATAATGCAATAATTCATATAAAACATAACATTTAATAATAATGACCATATTATTTATTCATTTTCTTGTCGGCTTAGTCCCTTTATTAATCCGGGGTCTCCACAGCGGAATGAACCGCCAACTTATCCAGTAAGTTTTTATGTAGCAGATGCCCTTCCAGCCGCAACCCATCACTGGGAAACATCCACACACACACACACACACACACACACACACACACACACACACACACACACACACACACACACACACACACACACACACATGTGTTTGTGTGTGTGTGTATGTGTGTGTGTGTGGTAAAATGAAAGTATCTGAAGGACGTGTGTGCTGTACAGGCGTCAGGATCTTCACGGTGTGTGTAGAAGTCATGATAGAGTTGGGTGGTCTGATGCTGTAAACATGTTTACTGTTATGTCTGTCAAGCTGCTTCACTTAAAAGAACTTCAGGACTATAAAAACTGCAAACAAGCATTTGGTGTCCAACTGTGACTTCAACTTGAGCGCTTTCATTGTTTTGACCCTCCCAGACATAAAAAAACATCAGAAAGTTATACTTAAATCTATTATACTTTTTATTAATGTTCTGAACATTATAATTATATTATTTTATATTATATATTTTATATTATATATTTAATGTTAGGTATTTTAGTGCATGTAGAATAAAAAAAAAAGTTTGGTCAAACTCGTATTTAAAATGATTTGGAATAAAACAATTCTTAAGTTGTTTTTGGGAACATTTTAAATGTTTTATGTTCAATCCTTAAATTAAATAAATGCTTATGTTCATTGATTGATTTGTGTTAGGACAACATGAAGAAATTGTGTGGATCCCTGTATTATCCATAGTGTACATATATACATATAAACTTAACTTGGTAAATAAATACTAATCAAAAACATTATAATTACAATAATACAAGATATATATGAATGATAAACTGATATATTAAAAAAAAACAATATTATCTAAAAAAAAAGACAATAAACAAACGTCTGTGGCACAATTTTAATGCAACATAATTTTTGTTTAATCAACTTAAAATTTTTAAAAACATTTCTTTATTGATTTCTTCTTTATTAATATTCTTTATTCGATTTGCATTTGGGACCACATAAATGAATTGTGTGGAACCCAACATTATTTACAGTGTATATATAATTATATTTAAAAGTATAACATTTATTTGATTTCAAATGACAAAATTAAATTTATGTAATTTATGTTCCGTTGACGAAAGTAATCCTCCTGAAACTTAACTTAAAAGCTAATCAAAAACATAATAATAATAATCATAACAACAATAATAATATTAATCATAATAATAGCAATAGTAATCGTAATAATAATAACAATAATAATAATAATAATAATAATAGTAATAATAATAATAATAATATTAATCATAATAATAGTAATAAAAATAATAATAGTAATAATAATAATAACAATAATAATAATATAAATAATAATAATATAAATGATAATACAAAAATAGATATAAATGATACAAAATTATAAAATATTTTCTAAAAAAGACAATTAACAAACATCTGTGGCACAATGTTAATTCAACATCATTGCAATACTATAAATTATTTTTTATTTTATTGTATATTCGAATTAAATTTTACTCAAGGCTTTGACAGTTTTGTTTTGTGCTTTTATAATTATTGTTACTTTTGTCTTCAAATAAATTAAATTAATTTAAACATCCTCAAATCTATACAAAAATGTATTATTTTTTAAAATTATATATTTATTAATATATAATAATGTCTAATAAAATATTAAATTATATTTAAATTCAACACTCAAATAATATTTTTGCTGCTTGTTCAAACTACTTAAAATGAGCAGAATCAACACAATTCTTAAGTTTTTTTTTGGGACAACTTAAATTTTTTATCGACTTATTCTTTATTAAAATTCTTTATACTAAGCTTTATCCTTTTGCATTTGCTACGAAATGAAGGAATTGTGTGGAACCCAAGATTTTTTTACATTGTATATATAAATATATATATATATTTATATATTTGGGATGGTGGGAAGTTTGGGTGTGCAATCTTATCGTTTAGGTTCAATATGCAAGCAACTATCAAGACGGCAAGGATGCAATTATATTTGAATATATTTCTATTAATGTAAATACAAAATATACAAAATAAAATTTCTGTAGTGTAATAAATGTAATGTTATTGAAAGTAATCCTCCTGTTACTTAACAAATAAAAAACTTATTTAAAATTAATATTATAATAATAAAAATAACAACACAAAACAGATATAAATGAGTCAAAACAAATATCATATTTTTAAAACTATGTTTTCTAAAAAAGAAGATAAACAAAAACCTTATTTGTTTTATTTAGGCTAGAATAAAAGCAGTTTTTAATTTTTTAAACAGGGTTTTAAGGTCGATAATATTAGCCCCTTTAAGCTATATTTTTGACAGTCTACAGAGCAAACCATTGTTTTACAGTAACCTGCCTAATTACCCTAAATTGTCATCATGGGGGAAAAAAATAAACAGGGGGCTAATAATTCAGGGGGGCTAATAATTCTGACTAATCAACTGTATATATATATATATATATATATATATATATATATATATATATATATATATATATATATATATATATATATATATATATATATATATATATATATATATATATATATTTAAGCCAAAGAATGTTAAATGTTATTGTAACATAATTGTTTTATTGTATATTTAATTTAATTTTACTAAAGACTTTGAGCGTTTTGTTTTGTGCTTTTATAATTGTTGCGATTTTTTATGTCTTAAAATAAATTAAAATAATCAAAACATCCTCAAAATGATACTAAAAGTGCAATTTAGTATAAAATTATATATTTAGTACTACACTCAAATAATATTTTCACTGCTTGTTTAAACTACTTACTTAAAATGAGCTGAAACAACACAATTCTTGATTTTTTGGGGGGACAACTTAATTGTTTTATATTAAATCAACTTGAAGTTGTGAAAAAGTTAACATTGCCAGTTTGCATTGGAACCCAGTGTAGAGGACTAGTATATATATATATATATATATATATATATATATATATATATATATATATATATATATATATATATATATATATATATATATATATATATATATATATATATATATAAGGGATGAACACAAAAGCCATTTGTGAGTTTATTTCTTTATTAATTCTGTAAATGTATCTTCAGCTGGTGTACAGGGTTGAATATTTCTATATATTTATATAGACATTTAAAATCTCGTCTGATTCAAAGACCTATAGAGCAATAAAAATAATAAATACACAAAGAAAAGGAGACGTTTTCCCCAGGCACCCCCCTGAAGTCTTGTTTGCTAAGATGCTAGAAGTTCATCCATGACATTAAAGATTCCCAAAGTTCCCAAAGAGCAGGTCGTAAATTCCCATTGGCAAGTGCAAAGCATTCTAATTAAATATAATCATATATATGTATATTAAAAGATGTATTAAAAACATCTTTTCTGTGCAAGTGTGCATTTTGCATTCCTTCTAATAAGTATTATGCTATTGCGTTAATATTGATTTCAAATCATTCTGTAGTAAATAGGAGTATAAATATTCTCTCTTTTTTTTGCAGCAGTTCACATTTTTGCAAGAGGTTGGTTTAGACATCACTGATCTGAGATCATCATACAGAAACAGACTGGCTGATAAACATCGCTCTCATCTGCGCAGCTTCACTTTCGTTCAGGGAGCGACTTGAAGGAGGCGTTCATAAGACTGTCATGATAACCACCCCCTTCACTTTCGTCCAGGGAGCGACTAGGTGTTCATAAGGCTGTCATGACACCTTTATAATCACAACACGACACATACCATGAATGTGAATGAGATTTTATGCATGCTTATTACAACTAGTGCCATTCGCTCTGTTTTAAATGCAAAGATAACATTGTTCATGACAACTTGACATAAACAAGTACATCACAACCTGTTTTTGTCTTTGTCATGACAATTTGACATTACCAAGACAATGAAACTTGTCATAAACCTGTCATAAACATGACTGTCATGAAGCCATTACAGTTATGTCATGCTTTTTATAACTAAAAGCTGATTTTGTTATTAAAATGTCATTAACGACACTCCTAAATACTATTTGACTTAGTAATGACACTTTTTAATGAGGCATTATAATGACAAATACAGTGAAAACGTGATCAGAGAAATAGTCATGACACAATTATAATGCCTTATGACACATTTATGACAAGTTTTGATGTCTTGGTAATGTCAAGTTGTCGTAACAAAGATCTGGTTGTCATGTATTTGCTTGTTAAGTCAAGTTGTCATGGCAAACAATGTCATCTTTGCATTTAAAATGTCATAACCGAGCAAATGATCCTTAATAACAGTTGTCATAAGCATACTTAAAATCTCATTGAAAGTCATGATAAATACCCCATTCACTTTCGTTCAGGGAGCGACTTGAAGGAGGCTTTAACAAGGCTGTCATTAGACCTTTATAGTCATGACAGGACAAATCATGAATGTGACTGAGATTTTATGAATGCTTATAACAGCTAAGTGTTATTTGCTCTGTTTTAAATGCAAAGATGACATTGTTCATGACAACTTGACATAAACAAATACATCACAACCTGTTTCTGTCTTTGTCATGACAATTTGACATTACCAAGACAATGAAACTTGTCATAAACCTGTCATAAACATGACTGTCATGAAGCCATTACAGTTATGTCATGCCTTTTATAACTACAAGCTGAGTTTGTCATTAAAATGTCATTAACGACACTCTTAAATATTATTTGACTTAGTAATGACACTTTTTAATGAGGCATTATAATGACAAATACAGTGAAAACGTGATCAGAGAAATAGTCATGACACAATTATAATGCCTTATGACACATTTATCACAAGTTTTGATGTCTTGGTAATGTCAAGCTGTCGTGACAAAGATCTTGTTGTGATGTCTTTGCTTATGTCAAGTTGTCATAGCAAACAATGTCATCTTTGCATTTAAAATGTCATAACCGAGCAAATGACACTTAATAACGGTTGTCATAAGCATGCTTAAAATCTCATCGACAGTCATATTGAACACCCTCTTTACTTTCGTTCAGGGAGCGACTTGAAGGAGGCGTTAACAAGGCTGTCATTAGACCTTTATAGTCATGACAGGACAAATCATGAATGTGAATGAGATTTTATGAATGCTTATAACAGCTAAGTGTCATTTGCTCTGTTTTAAATGCAAAGATGACATTGTTCATGACAACTTGACATAAACAAATACATCACAACCTGTTTCTGTCTTTGTCATGACAATTTGACATTACCAAGACAATGAAACTTGTCATAAACCTGTCATAAACATGACTGTCATGAAGCCATTACAGTTATGTCATGCCTTTTATAACTAAAAGCTGAGTTTGTCATTAAAATGTCATTAACGACACTCTTAAATATTATTTGACTTAGTAAAGATGACATTGTTTGTTATGACATTTATTCATTCATTCATTTTCTTTTTGGCTTAGTCCCTTTATTAATCTGGGGTCGCCACAGCGGAATGATCCGCCTGTTTGTCATGACAACTTGTTATGTTTCACGATAGTCTTATGAACACCCTGTTCAAGTAAAGTTTTCCCAACTAAATTAATAAATATTCAGATTTTTTCCTCCCAGAAAAACTAGTTCATATCAGCTTTTAAAACTCCAACCAGATAAACGACGACACATAAAGAAGAACAGAAATAAATGTCCACTTGTGTACAACCGATTGTTTAATTTAATCTCCAAGCTTCCAAAAAATATCCTTTAATAGTCCATCTGTAAAACGCACAACACAAATGTCTAATCTAAAATAAAACACGTCTTTGAAATGGAAGACATGCATTTATATCTTATCCCTATGATTTGGTTAATAACTTGAGACGTAAACGTTAATATAATAAATCAACAATGCTTGAAAATGTCGATTTAATGTTATGAGACGTGACTAATAATAATGCTAAGGCATAACATTCAATGCTACAATAAATGCCCTGTTTTTTGGTATAATGCTCAGGATGTAATCAGAATCATATTTGCATGTCTGTGTTTGTGTATTTGCATACATTTGTAATTGTTTCAGCTGTGATTTTATTCTTTAAAGTTTTGGTCACACTTTACAATGAGCTTCCATTAGTTCATGTGTCTATTAATATAACCTAATAACGAACAACACACATACAGCATTTACTAATCTCAAAGTTATTACAAATGTAAAGTTGTGTTTGTTAACATTAGTTAATGCACTTTAGGTCAATAAGTACTACTCTGCCAACTATTTTTGCAAATTACACAGTATTTAACTGTATTGTGAGCTGTATTATACTGTATTTGACAGTTATACAGCGTGTTACTGTATTTTAAAGTTGCGTTGGGAAAATTACTGTATATTTTACAATAAAGATATACAATACTGTAAATACATAAACGGGAAGGTAATGGTGTTTTAAATGTAAATACAGTATTTTTGCTGTGACTGATTTACAGTAAGTTACTGGCAAACTGAACTGTAATATGCATTGTAAAAATGAATGTATATTTTACAGTAAAGATTTACAATACTGTAAATACATACACAGGAAGGTAATGGTGTTGTGAATTTAAATACAGTATTTTTGCTGTAAGTGATTTACAGTAAGTTACTGGCAAACTGAACTGTAATATGCATTGTAAAAATGACTGTATATTTTACAGTAAAAATATGCAATATTGTAAATGCATACACAGGAAGGTAAATGGAGCTTTAAATGTAAATACAGTATTTTTGCTGTGACTGATTTACAGTAAGTTACTGGCAAACTGAACTGTAATATGCATTGTAAAAATGACTGTATATTTTACAGTAAAGATATACAATACTGTAAATACATACACAGGAAGGTAAATGGAGCTTTAAATGTAAATAAAATATTTTCGATGTAATTGATTTACAGTAAGTTACTGGCAAAGTGAACTAATGCCGTATGTTACTGTATTTTAAAGTTGCAATGGGAAAATGACTGTATATTTTACAGTAAAGATATACAATACTGTAAATACATACACAGGAAGGTAATGGTGTTGTGAATTTAAATACAGTATTTTTGCTGTAAGTGATTTACAGTAAGTTACTGGTAAACTGAACTGTAATATGCATTGTAAAATGACTGTATATTTTACAGTAAAAATATGCAATATTGTAAATGCATACACAGGAAGGTAAATGGAGCTTTAAATGTAAATACAGTATTTTTGCTGTGACTGATTCACAGTAAGTTACTGGCAAACTGAACTGTAATATGCATTGTAAAAATGACTATATATTTTACAGTAAAGATATACAATACTGTAAATACATACACAGGAAGGTAAATGGAGCTTTAAATGTAAATAAAATATTTTCGATGTAATTGATTTACAGTAAGTTACTGGCAAAGTGAACTAATGCCGTATGTTACTGTATTTTAAAGTTGCAATGGGAAAATGACTGTATATTTTACAGTAAAGATATACAATACTGTAAATACATACACAGGAAGGTAATGGTGTTGTAAATGTAAATACAGTATTTTTGCTGTGACTGATTCACAGTAAGTTACTGGCAAACTGAACAATGTTGGATAAAGTTACTTTTAAAGGTCATCTATTACAATCTTAATTATAAAAAAAATGCAAAAATAACACTCACATTACTTTCATTAAAAAGTACACATTAACTTACGTTTTTTTTTTTAATGTTACATTTAAAACCTTACCTTTGCCATGCTTTAATTAAATAACATTAACAAAGATTTATAAATGCTGTAACAAATATTCTGTTCAATGTTTGTCCATGTTAGAAAGAAAATGCTGGATTATTTCAACCCAATTTTGGGTAAAATATGGACAAAACCAACCATTGGGATTATTTTTAAAATTAAAGTCAAAGGACTAAATTTAACCCAACGTTTGGATTTGTACTTACATTACCCTGGTTTGTGTTGAAATAACACGTTTTAGAGTGTAAACACGTTAACTAACATGAATGAAATCTGATTGTAAAGTGAGGAATAAATAACTGATCTGAAATCAGATGCAGTCGCATGCTAAAACCGCATGAAAAAAAAAAACAACATTTAATTTTTGAAAGATTACGAACAACCACCAGCAGCCATAAAAGTTTTATATTATGTTTGATGATCAGGTCATCAGTAGAGATGATGCAGTGATCAATCTTTGCATAATTACGGATTACGGTGGTTGCTTGGTAAAAACTTAAGTGCAAATCTAGAAGATACACTTTAAAAAGACAGGATGTTTAGCATTTTTTCCATTAAATTGAAATATTTGTATTTTTTTACAGCCCAGCAATTTTTCGAGTGTGCACAGAATATACATTGAGTGTGTGTGTGTGTGTGTGTGTTTGTGTCTGTGTGTTTGTGTGTAGATCAGTCTGATCACAGTGTTCAGAGGTTTTGTGTCTTCATCAGCTTCAGACATTGTTTGAGTGCCCAGAAAATTATTAGGCATAAAAAAAAAAGAAACCAAAATATTACAGATTTTTCCCAAACTCAATATAGTGCAGGTTATGAATGTTGGCATACTTTGGTGAAAAAACAGCGATTATATAATGATAAATAATTATAATGCAAGTATATTATGTTAATCAAATGCTGTGCTGAAAAGATGAGGGAAAATCTAACCTTTCAGTGGATATTTTCAAACAAATATTAACATCATCAAATGTTTTACTCAATAATTGGCCCTTAATGACCTCAATCTTATTTTTTTTCGAAGATTGAATGTTTCAAACAACATATATTTTTGGATTTAACCTATATTTGAAGCTCATAATTTTCCTGAAGTAAAAAATAAAGCGTTTGAGTGCAGCAGTCTGGTTCCAGAAGTGAAATTCTCTCTTTATATGGATATGGATATTGATATTTTTTAACTCATAAACCTTTTAAGACAGACTTGCTATGACTGATAAATTAATGTATGTTTTTGTGCTCCCAGTTATTCAACTCCAGAAGTCAATTCAGTAAAACTACATTACCCATAATGCCCAGCAGAAAAAGTTCACCAATCAGACAGCAGTGACTGAATCTAGATTTTTCAGGCCTTCATCACCCATGAAGCACCACGAAGATGTAATCTCCCATACACTCTCAAAATACATTTATAATTTCATATAACTGGATACTACACAACAACCAATGAATCAAAACAATTTAAAAATATGTATTTTCTGTTTTTTAAGCACCTTTTAAGCTTCAAATTTGATGTTTTTGTGCTTACGGTAATTCAACTCCAGTTGTCAATTCAGTAGACAAATCAGTATTAAATTGGATTTCATGCAGTAAAACTACATTACCCATGATGCAGAGCAGAAAAAAATCCACCAATCAGAGTGCAACAGTGATTGAATCTGGCCAAAAATACATTTTCAAGGGTGCTATACTCACGAAGCACCGTGAATTATGTAATAGAGGGTCCATACACACTTAAAATACATTTCTATTTTAATATAACTGCATATTTGACCACAAAACAACAAACAATCAATCAAATCAACTTAAAAATATATAATTTCTCTGATTTTCATACTTTTTTTGCTTTAAATTGTGTTTTTTGTTCACGGTAATTCAACTCCAGTAATCAATTCAGTTGACAAATCAGAATTATAAAATAAAACTACATTACCCATGATGCCGAGTAGAAAATTCCACCAATCAGAGAGCAGCAGTGTTTTAATTCTGGGCAAAAATACATTTTCAGGCCTGCAACACCCATAAAGCACTATAAATTATGTAGTAGAGTCTCCTGTACACTCTCAAAATACATTTATAAATTAAAATAACTGTATATTTGGCTACAAAATCACAACCAATCAATCTAAACAACTTAAAATATATCTTCTCTGATTTTCATGCAATTTTTCTGCTCAAAATGTTGTTTTTGTGCTCACGGTAATTCAACTCCAGTCGTCAACTCAGTTGAAAAATCTGTATTAAATTGGATTTCATGCATTACATTTCTACATTTCCCATGATGCCGAGCAGAAAAAATCCACCAATACTAGAGCAGCCTTGATTTAATCTTGCCAAAAATAGATTTTCAGGCCTTCCACACACTTGAAGCACCATGAATGAGTCTCCGTACACTCTCAAAATACAGTTATAATTTAACTAACTGCCTATTTGGCCACAAATCAAAACCCAAAAAATCAAATCAACTTAAAAATATATATATTTTCTCTGATTTTCATACATATTTTTTTTGCTTAAAATCAAGTGTAATTTTTGTATCTGGTTGTATCTTTGCTTCATATAATGATTGAACAAAAATGTTGTTGGTAACACTATAAATAAATGCCCCATTAGTTAATGTTAGTGAATGTATTTACCAATGAACATAATTGCAATTTGTTAAAGTCAGTTAAGTTAAATAACGTACGGTGCATTAACTAATGTTAACAAGCACAATTTTGGATATTAATAATGCATTTGGTAAATGTTAAAGTATATTAAATAAATACTCTACAAGATTATCATACTTAATGTTAGTAAATACATGAACTAATGGACCATCATTTTAAAGTGTTACCCTGTTTTTAAATCAAATGGGAAAAATGAATATAAAAAACACTTCTGGAACCAGCACTGCAGAAATTGTAGATGGCTGTAATGCACTTTATTCGCATGTGAATTTATTTCATTTCATTTATTACACCCGGTATTAAAGTATAAATGACTTTTGATCACTATAAAGTTATCGAAAGCCTATTTGATATGTCTGTTTTCATCGGGTAAATGCTAATTTTCACTGTAAACCTGTAGAGTAAAAACCAACTATACAGTTTAAGACTAAATTATTAGATCCTCCTGTGAAATTTTAATGCTTTTTCAAATATTTATTAAGCATTTTTTTAACAGAGCAAGGACATTTTTTACAATATTTCCTATTATATTTTTATTCTAGAGAAGTCTTTTGTTTGTTATTTTAGTTTAAATGGAATCATATTTCAAGTTTCCATATTAATTAACCTAATTAACCTAGTTAGGCCTTTAAATGTCACTTTAAGCTGAACGTAGTATCTTGCAAAATAACTAGTAATGTTTTCTACTGTCATCATGACAAAGACAAAATAATTTAGCAATTAGAAATTAGCTATTACACACATTTTGATCACACATTTGTAGAAAATAAAAACAATTAGGGAAATATTTAAAAAGAACAACTTAGATTTCACAGGAAATAATGTAGTAGTCTAATCATTTTGTCTTCAGCGGCTACGTGTGTACAGTATGTGTGTGCTACATTGCTGCTGCTGATATGTATGCATATCTTAAATATAGAGATATTTTGGGCTAAGTTATGTATGAACACAGGACATACTGGCTTTAATAAAATATTTGCATGATCATTTTTGGACTGCCACAAGTCCATAATAGGAAGGACTCTTGCTAAAACATCTGGCAACCCTTTAGAATAAAAGTCTATTAGTTAAAATTAGATAATATATCAGTATTTTGGAGTATTTATTAATCTTTGTTAACTGTTTTAGTCATCTCATGTCTGTTAAATAATATTACAAAAGACAATGTGTTCATTTTAATAATGCGTTAGTAATGGCAGGATTACCATGAACCAAGATTATTAAATATTTTAGAGTTAGTCTTCATTGTTAGTTCGATTGTAGTTAACCGATGGATGTGTACTTTGCAACATTAATTGCTTTTAAATGTGTATCTAACAAAATAAATGACAAGATTAAGTAAATATATAGCAATTATTGAAAGGTTAGACTTTTTCAGTAGTGTTCAAAAGAAAAAGTTATTGCTTTTTTCACTCGTAGCCTAATAATAATAATAATAATAATAATAATAATAATAATAATAATAATAATGCACAAATATCTTCCCATTAGTGGAATAAAGCAAATGCTAATGACGTGATGTTGATATAATTCTCCTCTGTGCATAATATCACGTTATTAAGAGGGTTCATATGACACAGAGGTCTGCGATATAAATGGCATCATCTGCAAACGTGTTCATACAGAGCCCCACAGTGTTAAAAGTACATCCAATGTAGCGCATCCCACCAAAAAACACACATTAAAAACTGCACAAATTGTATCCCTTGAGCCCGTATATCTCAGGCAACACACAGCTACACGAGTATTATACCTTTACAATACACAAGACACGTACTATTGGACTGAACAAGACTTCAGGAGACAGCAGCATATTCATCGCATAGGTTGATCCATATTTTGTTGTTGTTTTGGCTGTGAAAAAGAACAGGCGTACACACACACACACACAGAGTAGTACATTCACATCATATTTGAGTGCATATCATGTATAACACCAGTTTAAGAGCGTCAGAAACTCCTCCTGGCGGGATATAGCGTCAATATTTGGGTGTTCTGGACTCGCTTGGAAGACTAAATTCAGAAAAAAAAAATCTCTTGCTGGATTATTGACTTATTATTATTATTATTATTATTATTAAAACTAGCTTTCGTGTCCCACGTGCTCCTAAACGGCGATTTCAAGCGTGCGCCTCCTGCTGGCCAAAAGTCTTTCCAAATAACCATGTACAGCCCTTGCGGTACCACAGTATTTTTCCTCACCTCATAATTGCTTGCGGTCGGTGCTGTATGTAAAGGCAGGCCATGCGACAGCACGTTCACATGCTGATATTACTGAGATTACAGGAAGCACTTCTCAAATGCTTGCTCTTTTTTCATGGTTTGGTTTGGTTTTGTAAGAAATCATGCCTCTAGCCTTTATTGTTTGCTTTTTTTTTTGTTTGTTTTTAAAAAAATCCTAAAATCTCTTTTCGTGGTTGATCTCCGTTGCCTATCTGCCGCAATTTTGGGTTCTTCTTTAATTGACGCCCGTCATGAGTCAGTGAAGGATGGTTTGGGTGAAGGAGTCGAGTCCTATGAAAAAACAAACAAACAAAAGAAAATTAGCATTTCGAAAAGAAATTACAATAAAAATTGGTTTCAGATTCTTAGTTTTAGGGATATTTTGCTCCAAAACAGTGACAAATCCAGCGTTTAGATAGGATAAAACTGACTAACAAACACCCAAAGCTTGCAGTTTGTCCCTTCCGACTAAATCGATCAACAATTTTGTCACGTCACCTCATCAAATCGTAACCAATCAAATGTTCTCAAGTATCTGACATGCCCCGCCCCCTTCGAGACGCTTATAATCTGCTTTTCATTTGCTTTAAATGAATCTGTCTGCGGACTGCAAGACAGGGGTGTAACATGAAGGGCGTAACTTGTAGTAAGTTAGAGAGGCAGATATCGAGATCTCATTGAACCATGCGAAATGTCACAACCAGATGTTGTTGGCAAGATGGCGGAAATACTTAACGGTGAACATTTTCACCAAATTCCAGCAGCAAGCTTGCTTTTCCATGTGTTCTCCCATCCAGATACTGACTGGGCGCAGCCCTGCTTAGCGCAGTACAATGTAAAAGTACAATGGCAAGCGATTCAGGTATGAAAGCCTCTGCAACTGTACCTTAAAAACTGTGATTGGTTGGGTTTAGGGTTGTGGTAGGTGTAGACAATCATCACAGTGATGGTTGGGTTTAGGGTTGTGGTAGGTGTAGACGTTAACAACTGTGATGGTTGGGTTTAGGGTTGTGGTAGGTGTAGACATTCATAACTGTGATGGTTGGGTTTAGGGTTGAGGAAGGTGTAGATGTTCATAACAGTGATGGTTGGGTTTAGGGTTGTGGTAGGTGTAGACATTCACAACAGTGATGGTTGGGTTTAGGGTTGTGGTAGGTGTAGACAATCATCACAGTGATGGTTGGGTTTAGGGTTGTGGTAGGTGTAGATGTTCATAACAGTGATGGTTGGGTTTAGGGTTGAGGAAGGTGTAGACATTCACAACAGTGATGGTTGGGTTTAGGGTTGAGGAAGGTGTAGATGTTCATAACTGTGATGATTGGGTTTAGGGTTGTGGTAGGTGTAGACATTCATAACAGTGATGGTTGGGTTTAGGGTTGTGATAGCTGTAGATGTTCATAACTGTGATGGTTGGGTTTAGGGTTGTGGTAGGTGTAGACATTCATAACAGTGATGGTTGGGTTTAGGGTTGTGGTAGGTGTAGACATTCATAACAGTGATGGTTGGGTTTAGGGTTGTGGTAGGTGTAGACATTCATAACAGTGATGGTTGGGTTTAGGGTTGTGGTAGGTGTAGATGTTCAAAACAGTGATGGTTGGGTTTAGGGTTGTGGTAGGTGTAGATGTTCATAACAGTGATGGTTGGGTTAGGGTTGAGGAAGGTGTAGACGTTAATAACTATGATGGTTGAGTTTAGGGTTGGGAAACGTCTAAACGTTAATAACTGTGTTGGTTGGGTTTAGGATTTGGGTAGGTGTACACGTTAATAACTATGATAGTTGGGTTTATGGTTGAGGAAAGTGTAGACGTTAATAACTGTGATTGTTGGTTTAAGGGTTGGGGATGTGGGGGGGGGTTATTGGGAGAGGGGGTCCTGGAATATTTTATATATTTATACATATTTAATGTGCAAATTGTACTAAAATACACACATGAGATACAAATTAGCCACTAAATGAAAAAGTTATCATTGGGAAATAAAAAAAATAGGGGTCAATGATTACAGATTTCCAACTTTCTTTAAAACATCTTCATTTGTGTTTAACAGAATAAATAAAGTCAAACAGGTTTGATACAGTTCAGTTCCTAGAGAAACAGAATATTAAGTGAAAAAGCAGTGGGCGTGGCTTGTTTTTTCTACTGCAAGCTGATTGGATGTAATAAAGTAGGCATTTCTTTCAGAAAGATGGGGAAAGGGTTTGGGGAGGGTTATTACAACCTAACAGACTCCTCCTCCTCCTCACCATTTCTGTTTGTTGTCTAAACTGACAGCTGAATGGGCGTGGATAAGCATGTTAGCCACGCCCAATACCTCAGACAGACCTAATCTGAGAAATGAACTGAAAACAAACAGGAAGTGCATTTTCAGATTTCAATTTTAAATTACAAGGGCAAACTATTTATTTTTTCATAATGACATGCACAGATGAATTGTTTACTACAAAACCTGCAATGTGAGCTAGCAAAATCAATATGGTTAGTTTTGATTTCATTTGTACGTTAAAGGGTGAGTAAATGATGACAGAATTAATTTTTGGGGTGAACTGTCCCTTTAAATCTGAATGATTAAATCCCATTGGTTAGAAGGATTACGTGCAGCAGTGTCCTGTACCTGCAGGCAGGAGAAGTCTCTCAGACTCACTGCTTTACTCTCCGCAGACTCGCACATTTGACTATCTGAGCACCTCCTCTCTTCACATCCACAACATCCGGCTGGAGGAGAGAGAGCCGTCCAGAACGACAGAGAAATGAGGGAATGATGGAAACAAAGAGCAACGGGACAGATGAACAGGGCAGAGTGAAACAATCAGGTGAAGGGTTAACAGAATCCAAGTTAGAAATGAGCAGAGCGTGCAAAAAAAAACACACACACAAAACATGGAGGAGAGATGCGGTTTAGGAGAAAATAAATGGGATTTGATAAAGAGAGAAAAGCAGACAGCATCAGAAAAGGACGGGCACATTCACAGTCTAGGCAAAGAGAAATGTTTAATCAAAGTAAAGCGAATACAGGGAAACTGGACATACACCATATATAATGCACATCACATGAAGTTATCAATGAGGGTTAACTGGGACGCCCATAAAGAGGAATCACATACGAACCAAACTCTGCATGTCACTTCCTCTGTACATACGTTTATATTGTCAGAATTTTTTGTAAAAGTTACAGGCAGCATATTGTGGTTCAGAACAAAAAATGAATGTACTGTATACCAACACTGTAAAAGCGAGTTAACAGTTAACCCTTTGTAACTTGCAATTCTTGTTTTTAAATTGTTGAAACGTCGTTTAAAGTCAACTAATTGTTTTAAAAGCAACAGTTTTACGCATTCCATAAAAGTAAAGTCAACTAATCGCTTTAAAGTAAAGGTTTACACACTTTTTAAAATAGTCAATTAATTGTTTTAAAACCAATGGGTTTACTCATTTTATAGAAACAAAATTAACTAATCACTTTAATGTCAACTAATCAATTTAAAGTCAACTAATCAATGCAAAAGCATCAGGTAAACACAACTTTAAAATGAAAGCTAATTGTTTTTAAAAGCAATGGGTTTACTCACCCTATAGAAGCAATAACAACTAATTTTTTCAAAGTAAACCAATCACTTTTAAAGCAATGGGTTTACTCAACTTCTTAAAGTAAAGTCAACTAATCACTTTAAAATCAACTAATTACTTTAAAAACAATGGGTTTACTCATAGAAGCAAAGGTAACTAATCAATTTAAAGTCAACTAATCAATTTAAAAGCATCAGGTTTTCACACTTTTAATATTAAAGTCAACTAGCCACTGGAAAAGCAATGGGTTTACTCACCTTCTTAAAGTAGTCAACTAACCACCTTAAAAGCAATGGGTTTACTCACCTTGCAGAATCAAAGGCAACTAATGGCTTCAAAGTCAACTAATCTCTTTATAGCATTGGGTTTACTCACCTTTTTTAAAGTCAACTAACTGCCTTAAAAGCGATGGGTCTACTCTTCTTATACTGTAGAAGCAGTTAACTAAACACTCCAAAGTCAACTAATCATATCAAAGTTAACTAATCATTTTAAAAGCAACGGGTTTACTCACCTTTTAAAGTAAAGTCAACCAACCACCTTAAAAGCAATGGGTCTACTCATTTTATCGAAGTCAACTAATCGCCCGAAAGAGAACCAGTCACTTTAAAGTCAACTAATTAGTTTAAAAGCAAAGGGGTTTAGTCATCTTTTTTAAAGTCAACTGACCGCCTTAAATGCAATGGGTCTACTCTTCTTATAGAAACAAAGCCAAATAATCCTATCAAAGTCAACTTATCGCTTTAAAGTCAACGAATCGATTTAAAGTCAACTAAAAACTTTAAAGTCAACTAATCAATTTAAAAGCAATGGGTTTACTCACCTTTTTAAATTAAAGTCAACCACCTTATTAGCAATAGGTCTACGCACCTTACAGAAGCAGTCAACTAATTGCCCCAAAGTCAACTAATCGTTTTATTTTAAATACAATGAAATACAGTTTACTCACATTTTTAAAAACCCTCCAATCTCTTTAAAATCAATGGGTTTACTCAGAACCAAAGTCAACTTATCTGTTTAAAGCCAACTAATCGCGCCAAAGTCAACTAATCGCAGTAAAGTCAACTAATCGTTTCAAAGCAAACTAATTGCTCCACAGCCAACTAATCGCTTCAAAGTCAACTAATCGCCCTAAAGTCAACAAATCGATTTAAAAGCCAACTAATCGATTTAAAAGCAATGGGTTTACTCACAGAAGCAAAGCCAACTAATTGCTTTAAAGTCAACCCATCGCTTTAAAGTTAACCACTCCTTTTTAAAGCCAACTAATCGTTTTAAAATCAACTATCCGCTTTAAAGTCAACTAATCGGTTTAAAAGCAATGGGTTTACTCACCTTTCAAAGTAAAGTCAATTAAACGTTTTAAAAGCAACATGTTTACCTGCTTTTTTAAGTAACATCAACTAATCGCTTTTAAAGCAACAAGCTTAACGCACTTTTGAAAGTAAAATCAACTAATTGCTTCTAAAGTCAAGTAATCACTCATATAGTC
Source organism: Danio rerio (assembly GCF_052040795.2). Lineage (NCBI taxonomy): Eukaryota > Metazoa > Chordata > Actinopteri > Cypriniformes > Danionidae > Danio > Danio rerio. Next base: position 76,223,144 of record NC_141025.1, read on the forward strand.
AACTAATCACTTTAAAAGCTATAGATTTACTTGCTTTTATAAGTAAAGTCAACTAATCGCTTCAAAGGCAAGCTAATCGCGTCAAAGCCAACTAACTAATTTAAAGTCAACTAATCGATTTAAAAGCAATGAGTTACTTACAGAAGCAAAGCCAACTAATTGCTTCAAAGTCAACTATTCATTGTAAAGTCAACTAATCGATTTTAAAGTCAACTATTCGCTCTAAAGCCAACTAATTGATTTAAAAGCGATGGGCTTACTCACAAAAGCAAAGCCAACTTATCATTCTAAAGTCAACTTTAGAACTTTAAACTCAACTAATCACTTTAAAAGCAATGGGTTTATCCACCTTTCAAAGTAAAGTCAACTAAATGTTTTCAAAGCAACATGTTTACTCGCTTTTTTAAGCAACATCAACTAATCGCTTTTAAAGCAACAGGCTTACGCACTAATTGCGTCTAAAGTCAAGTAATCGCTTCTAAAGTTAACTAATCACTTCAAAAGCAATGGGTTTACTCACTTTTTTAAAGTAATGTCAAATAATCACTTTTAAAGCAATAAGTTTACTCATTTTTTTAAAGTAAAGTCATCTAAAGAGCTCAAAAGTAATGGGTTTACTCACCTTTTTAATGTAAAAGTCATCTAATCGCTCCAATGTTAACTAGTCATTTTAAAGTCAACGCAACGGGTTTACTCACTTTTTTTAAAGTAAAGTCAACTAATTGCTTTAAAAGCAACAAGTTAATTACATTTTTGAAATAAAGTGAAATAATAGCTCACTTTTTAGGTCAACTAATCAATGATTGTTGAAATGTTGTTTCGCTTAGGGAGCGATGTCTAGTTATGTTCTTGGAAGCAAATAAAAAAGTAATAAAAAAAATTTAAAAATACATTTAGTGTAGGTTAGTGTTCCATACATGCTTAAGGTGCACATATGAAGCATATGAACAGTTATACACTACTTTAAGCGTCCAAAATAAAGTTATGTAGCATTTTTTTCCCTTAAACATCACAGATCATCATTAATCCTGGTTCCGGCTGATTCCTCTTTTTGGAACAGAAAGAAAATCAGGACATGAAAAAAGTGCCTAAGGGAAACTGTAATGAAATTAAGCACTATAACTCCAATTATACAATGACTATTTTTTTTTAATTATATATAATATTGTGGACGTCTACTTGGTCTCTAAAGACACATAAACGTTATCCAGAGCATATATTCTGACACTTGCCCAATATTTTCACTCTTAAGTCTTTCCAAACAAATGCCATTTTCCCCCAATAACCTGGTGAATTCTTGCCGCACACTCTTGCAGATATATTATAATCTTCAGTCTCATGTAGATCACATGTATAGACTGGATCTTCTACAAGATCTATAATGCAAGACAAAAAAATAAAAATAAAATTGTATAACACTTTACAAAAAAGGGCTCAGTCGATACCATTAATTCTAAGCTAACATTAGCATTATATTTTATATTCTGCACCATTTATGCATTTGGATTTCATGATATATGGATACTATAGTAAATACTGCAGTGTTTTCAAGTCTATTTATATTGTTTTTTGTAATTGCAGCAAGTTAAGCTCTCTTGGTCGCAATACAACACTAATTGTCCTGCATAGCTGCATGCAAAAACAAAAAACAAATCACACTTGGGAATTTAATAAATGCTTTAGTTTATTCTTAGTCCATGTCCTGTTCACAGATGAAACCTTATCGTAATGTCACCAATAACGCTTTGTGTTTTGCAGTTTCCCTGATCTACTAAACTTTCACTATACAAGCATCTTTGCATTTCCCTTTTTAAACCACCTCATCTAACTCAAAAGCCCACCTTGCTGTCACGTCCCAGGACGGCATAGCTCATGAACTGTTCTCCATCAAAGTCAGGCTCACTGATATCCTGCTGCAGACCTTCAATGATCAGCTCCTGACCCCCTTCCTCCCCTTTTCCTCTCCGGACCACTTTCCTCACAATCTACATCAGCCACGAGTACAGATGGATGAGAGAATCGGTGGATGAGCAGACGAGGAGGAGACATGAAAACAGATAATCAGGGTGACAGATGGGGAAAAACAACATGCAAAAATAACAGTGTGATTGAAAGTTGCTCTTAAAGTCAACATGAAACATCCCAATGCATCTATCTGACCTATTTTCTATACTGTAATCTAGAGTTAAAGGGATAGTTCACCAAAAAACGTCACTGTTTACTCACCCCCAAGTGTTTCCAAACACATATGAGTTTCTTTCTTCTGTTGAACACTAAAGAAGATCATTTGAAGAAAACTGGAAACCTGTAACCATTGACTTCCATAGAAGGAAAAGCAATGGAAGTCAGGTATTCATTATTCTTCAAATGATCTTCTTTCGTGTTCAACAGAATAAAGAAACTCATAAAGATTTAATACAAGGCCAGGGTGAGTAAACGATGACCCGTTTATTAAGGGTGCTTTCACATCTGTAGTTCGCTTCATTTGGTCAGGACCAAGCGCAATAAATGATTGAGTGTTGAGTGTTTCAGCACATAAGAGCAGCACGTAATAAAATATAGCCTATATTTCGTTGCGCTCAGCAGCTATGCACTAATAAAGTTCTTTATGTATTTAAAATGTCCTTTTTAATTTTACCACGTTATATAAAAACAAACACACTTGTTTGATGACACAGAACACATTTTGAACTTGCAGTTTTCCCCATCAAAAAAGTGCTGCGCAGCTGGAAGACAGAAAAAAGGTTGCCTAGTTTCTGCGTTCACTCACCCCGAAAATGCTCTGTTTGCATGATTTGATTAATTTCATCGTATCCAAATACTTTATAAATAATATTTAAAACATTCTCCGGTGTTTATTTATTTATTTAATTTTTTATAAAATATCTAAAATCTTTTTTTCAAAGAGGCTTTTGAAAAATGAAAGTTTAATATAAATTTGAAACAGTTTGATATAGTACCTAATTGTTATAGCTATAGCTTTTGTTTTATATTGGTTTATTTATTTAATGTAATTCTATTATAGGCCTATCTGATATTTGTAATTCTTTAAATTATTTCAATATAGGGCTATTTTATCTAGATATGACACTATTGTTTTGAGCCTACAAAAGTGGACATGAAATTTGTAAAGTTTAATGTCTTACTGTTGTATTCATATAGTGTATTATCTCCAAAATAAATTAAAACAATAAAAATAAAAGAAAAAAGCCGCTCGCGGCATCAACAGAGCTGTGAATGGAGCGCTCTTTTCCTCGGTCTCACACACATACACAGGCATCTAAACCCGCAAAAACACACTTATTAAACTTGACAAAACCTCTTGAAAACCTTTACTGTCTGCTGTGTCTTTAATATGGTGTAAAGATTATTAGGCGTTATTGAAACATCAAAGATGCAGCAAAGAAAGATCATTTTATGCAACAGCCTTACATTTAAAAGAGAAACATAAGGGCGATCATATGCAAAAAAGACCCCAGCCTATAATTTGTTCCAGATGTTTCTTTCCCTTATTTATTTGTTTATGTGTTTGGCGCATGTACTCGTGTGCGATCGGAAAACTGTGCCCGCCTCTCCTTTCACTCCGCCCCGAAGCCCCGGCTGGCCCTCTTTGGCCCAAGGTATTCGGCGGGCCAAAAAAGGCCGGCCGCTGGCCCCAAGAAAGCCCCGCTTTAGGCCCCAGAAGTGACAGTGGAAACGCCACTGGCCTTGGCTCGCCCTGGCTTGCTCGCTTTAGGCGCGATAGTGGAAACACGGCTATTGTTGCATCTTCTGCCGTCTTTGGGTCGGCTGCTGGCTTTGGTCCGAACCAGTTGAACCGAACCAAAATGCAGTCATCTGACAAAATCCACATCTCTCATTGGCCAGATTTTGTTGAACATATTTCCTAAACTGCTTATTGATTGGTCGGAATTCACGTGCAGCAAAATGCCAGTGAACTCCCGCAAGTAAACAAAACCTTTTACTATGGAGGCACGACTGTGCTGGCTGATTGTATCCCCTCTTTAGACAAACTATACATTACGAAAATGAAGCGCGGCCGCGGCTGGAAAACATTGTTTAATGTATCGCTCGTTACTTCAGAAGGAGGCGTGAATTAATTTAGCTAAACTGCGACATGCTCATCTTGCGGAAATATTACCAACGATCCATCAGGTAATGTTTTCCCCTCTCTCTCTCTCTCTCTCTCTCTCTCTCTCTCTCTCTCTCTCTGTTGGTAAAGCGCTGTCAACAAATATTTTTCCTCCATATCCCATAATGCACACCGCATCGGCCTACGGCAGCTGGATTAGTCCAAAAGGCCCAGTACTTTTTGCGGTTGGGTCTGTTTTAGTACGGATCATATTCTCACCACAAACGAACCGCTGCAGGGTTCGTTTGAAAGCGTACCGAGACCACCTCTTCAAGCAGATCTCGGTACGCTTATTTGGTCCGCTTTTGGTGTGCACTCGAGTACTTTGCTGCATTCTCACCTGCCCAAACGAACCGCACCAAAAGGGGAAACGAACTCTAGTGCGATTCAATCGAACTAAATAAGGCAGGTGTGAAAGCACCCTAAGTTAGTCTTACCTATCCTTTTAATAATGGTACGTTTTCTAGTAACTACTGTATATTACACTCAAATAGATGCAGGGTGTAACCCAATGTTGGGTCAATTATGGACAAACTGTTGTGTTCAAAAGCTTTATTAAAATTTGGGTTTGTTCATGTTTGACCCAGTGTTGGGTTATGACAAACCAGCATTAGCAACATGCATGAATTAATCTGCTGTGGTAATTCTACAATTGCTATGATAACACAACTACTATAGTTATATTAAACAATTACTGTCTACAACAGAGGTGTCCAAACTCGGTCCTGGAGAGCCGGTGTCCTATTTTACTTCCATAAAATAGGCATATTTTAATTCCAACCTGAATTAAACAAACCTGAACCAGCCAATCAAGCTTTTTCTTGGTATACTAGAAACTTCCTGGGAGGTGTGTTAAAGGAAGTTGGAGATAAACTATGCAGGATACTGGCCCTCCAGGACCGAGTTTGGACACCCCTGGTCTGCTGCTACTATAGGGTGTATCATACTACAATACACCACAGTTAGCTGTAGTAAAAACTAAAGTATACTAGAGTATTTTTTTGCAGTTCATAACTTCACTAAAGGCTGGTTTATACTTTTGTGCGTAGCGATCGGCATGACCCATGGCGCCTGCCTTGTATGTAGTCGTGCATTTCTGCACGCACTTCTAAAACACTAGCTGGCAGTAGGTTTGTATGATTGTCTGTTTCGAGTTTCTTCACGTGTGCTTTGTTTTATTCTGAATGCTACAAGTAGCTAAAACTCGCTCATTCAGGGAATTCAGGGGGACGTGCAACAAAATTAATCGTAAGGTAAACACAAAACAAAAGTTTCCATCTGGAGCTCCTTCACAGGACTCGACACATCAAGGTAGTTCAATTGTCTTTTAGTTCATGTAATATGCAGTTGAAGTCAGATTTATTAGCCCCCTTTGAATTATTATTATTATTATTTTATATTTCCCAAATGATGTTTAACAGTGCAATGAAATTTTCACAGTGTGTCTGATAATATTTTTTCTTCTGGAGAAAGTCTTATTTGTTTTATTTCGGCAAGAACAAATACACTTTTAAATTTTTAAAAACTCATTTTAAGGTCAAAATTATTAGCCCCTTTAAGCTATATTTCTATTGATAGTCTACAGAACAAACCATCATTATACAATAACTTGCCTAATTACCCAAACCTGATTAGTTAACCTAATGAACCTAGTTAAGCCTTTAAATATCACTTTAAGCTGTTTAGAAGTGTCTTAAAATATCTAGTCAAATATTATTCACTGTCATCATGGCAAAAATAAAATAAATCACTTATTAGAGATGAGTTATTAAAACTATTATGATTAGAAATATGCTGAAAAAGATTTACTCTCCGTTAAACAAAAATTGGGGGAAATATTAACAGGGGGGCTAATACTTTTGACTTCAACGGAATAAGATCACATGTAATTAGATTTGCATTGTAAACCTTAAATTAAAAAAACAAAGTTTTTAGTTATTATATATAATGTCATTTATTTGATGGCACACTGTAAAAAAGACATCTTGCTTGCTAAAAATATTTTTAGTTAAATGAAATGAACTTTTCTAGTCATTTCAACTTACATCAATCAAACTGACTACAATATTAGCTAAACTTTGCATAAATAATATTTTTTTTCTGTTGAAACTTGATTAACTTATTAAAATACGTTAAAATATAAGTTACAGTTAAAGTGATGTAAAAAACATTTGTTATTCTATCAATAATTTTTTTTAAGTGTGTGAGTGTTATGGTGTTCTCTTCGAAAGCGATATATAAGATGTTGCTTTATAGAAGTTGATAAATGAAGTTATTTATAAAGGATTTTCAGCACAGGATGCATTTCAGGGTTTTCGGCAGTGCATTAGGATTTAAAACAGAGAAACAAACCCAAACCCAGCAAACCTTTAACACAGCACAAAATGTAAATAATTTTCATGATCATGGAGATGGATTTGAAATGAATGACTTCGCTTCAGGCCAAAAAATCAAAAGCAGGATGGGATTGCTGACCTTTTTGGTGACGATGTTGCCATGCTCGTCTGTGAATTGCTCCTCGCTCACTTGCTCTCCTGGAAGATCCTCAGCCTCATCACCCTGGGTGAGATATGACAAAAGCAACTTAAAATGTGATATGGCCCATATGTGCGCTTCTCTCGCTCTTCGATTCCACACAGATGTCAATGGGGTTAGATTTGTGACACATTTCTGTGCTGAACAGATTGTGTTTTGAGCACGCTAAATGGATTGTTGCACGCGCGTTAAGAATTGTGCGTCCAACAAGCCTTTTTGCAAGTGTTGATTGTTAATGCGTGTGCAAAAAGCCATTTTGAGAGATCAAAACGTTTTTTGTGCACAGAATTGTTAGCATGCACACAACAAGCCATTTTGCAAGACAAAAACATGATCTTTAGCGTACAGAATTGTTAGCGCCTGTGCAACAAGCCATTCTGTGTGCTTGAAACATGATCTTTTGTGCACACAACTGTTAGCATGTGCGCACCCTGTTAAAAAATCCAGCTTAAACCAGCCTAGGATGGTTGGCTGGTTTTAGCTGGTCGACCAGGCTGGTTTAAGAGGGGTTTTGGCCACTTCCAGGCTAGTTTCTAGCCATTTACAGCCTGGTTTTAGCTGGACAGGCTTGGAGATGACCAGCTAAAACCAGCTTGACCAGCCTATCCAGGCTGGAAGCCCATCCAGACCCAGCTATGTCCAGCTTAAACCAGGATGGTCAAGCTGGTTTTAGATGGTTTTAGCTGGTCACGTTCCAGCCTGACCAGCTAAGACCAGGCTGGAAATGGCTGGAAACCAGCCTGGAAGTGGCCAAAACCCCTCTAAAACCTGGCTGGTCCACCAGCTAAAACCTGCCAACCATCCTAGGCTGGTTTAAGCTGGATTTTTAGCAAGGCAACAAGCCATTTTGTAAGCTTAAAACATGATCTTTTGTTCACACAATTGTTAGCATGTAGGCAACAAGCCATTTTGTCTGCTCAAAACATGATCTTTTGCAGACAGAATTATTAGCGGGTGAGAAAAAAGCCATTTTGTGAGCTTAAAACATGATCTTTTATGCACAAAATTGCTAGCGAGTGCAAAAAAGCCATTTTGTAAGCTTAAAACATGACCTTTTGCAGACAGAATTGTTAGCTAGTGCAAAAAAAGCCATTTTGTGTGCTTAAAACATGATCTTTTATGCACAAAATTGCTAGCGAGTGCAAAAAAAAGCTATTTTGTGAGCTTTTAAACATGATCTTTTGCAGACAGAATTGTTAGCGTGTGCGAAAAAAGCCATTTTGTAAGCTTAAAACATGACCTTTTGCAGACAGAATTGTTAGCTAGTGCAAAAAAAGCCATTTTGTGAGCCTAAAACATGATCTTTTATGCACAAAATTGCTAGCGAGTGCAAAAAAAGCCATTTTGTGTGCTTAAAACATGATCTTTTGCAGACAGAATTGTTAGCTAGTGCAAAAAAAGCCATTTTGTGAGCTTAAAACATGATCTTTTATGCACAAAATTGCTAGCGAGTGCAAAAAAAGCCCTTTTGTGAGCTTAAAACATGATCTTTTATGCACAAAATTGCTAGCGAGTGCAAAAAAAGCCATTTTGTGTGCTTAAAACATGACCTTTTGCAGACAGAATTGTTAGCAAGTGCAAAAAAAAAGCCATTTTGTGTGCTCAATGCATGATCTTTTGCGCACAGAATTGTTAGCATGTCTGCAACAAGCCATGTTGTGTGCTCAAAACATGATTTTTTGTGCACAGATATGTTAATGCATGTGCAACAAACCATTTTGTGTGCTCAATACATGATCTTGTGTGCACAGAATTGTTAGCGCGTGTGCAACAAGGCGTTTTGTGTGTTCATAACATGATCTTTTACGCACAGAAGTGTGTCACAAATCTAATCCCATAGACACCCTTTGAAAAAAAATGATCTTGAGCTCTTCTCAGGGAACATTAATGTGATTGCATTAATGTGTACCATATCATTTTATTTTGATGGAATTCGGAGTAAAAATGCTTGCAGTTTACACGCATTTTTAAATGAAACACTGACAGATCACCCATGAAAAGCAAAGGCTACATCAAGAAGCCTGTGCATTAATCATGAGTAAAATACATCACTGTTTACCATAGTTTACAGCTGGTTATGTGGATTGATGAAACATAGAGGTCAAATGCTGATGCAAAGTTAAAATGATTCAAATGTAAAGTTATAATCTTTATAAATAACTTAAATAATGATTAAATGCACAAGAAAATGTCAAATGATACAAAAATCTGTTATTATTTTTTAGCGTCCTTTATATTTACTAGAACACTACAGTAAACTACAGTTCATTAAACTACAGTATAGTCCACTACAGTACAGTAAACTACAGTATAGTCCACTCCAGTACAGTAAACTACAGTATAGTCCACTACAGTACAGTAAACTACAGTATAGTCGACTACAGTACAGTAAACTACAGTTCAGTAAAGTAAACTACAGTATAGTCCACTACAGTACAAGTAACTACAGTTCAGTAAACTACACTATAGTCCACTACAGTACAAGAAACTACAGTTCAGTGAACTACAGTATAGTCCACTACTGTACAGTAAACTACAGTTCAGTAAAGTAAACTACAGTATAGTCCACTACAGTACAGTAAACTACAGTTCACTACAGTTCAGTAAACTACAGTATAGTCCACTACAGTACAGTAAACTACAGTATAGTCCACTACAATACAGTAAACTAGTTCACTACAGTACTGTAAACTAGTTTAGTACAGTAAACTACAGTATAGTCCACTACAAAATAGTTCACTACAGTCCACTAAACTACAGTTCAGTACTGTAAACTACAGTATAGTTCACTACAGTACAGTAAACTACAGTTCAGTAAATAAACTACAGTATAGTCTACTACAGGAACGTAAACTTCAGTACAGTAAACTAGAGTACAGTAAACTACAGTATAGCCTACTACAGTACATTAAACTACAGTTCAGTAAATAAACTACAGTATAGTCTACTACAGTACAGTAAACTAGTTCGCTACAGTACAGTAAACTACAGTGCACTACATTACAGTAAACTACAGTATAGTCTACTGAAGTACAGTAAACTACAGTTCAGTAAATAAACTACAGTATAGTCTACTACAGTACAGTAAACTACAGTGCACTACATTACAGTAAACTACAGTATAGTCTACTGAAGTACAGTAAACTACAGTTCAGTAAATAAACTACAGTATAGTCCACTACAGTACAATAAACTACAGTATAGTCCACTACAGTACAGTAAACTAGTTAACTACAGTAAAGTAAACTACAGTTCACTACAGTACAGTAAACTACAGTTATGTAAATAAACTACAGTATAGTCCACTACAGTACAATAAACTACAGTATAGTCCACTACAGTACAGTAAACTTGTTAACTACAGTAAAGTAAACTACAGTTCACTACAGTACAGTAAACTACAGTATAGTCCACTACAGTAATGTAAACTACAGTATAGTCCACTACAGAACAGTAAACTACAGTACACTAAACTACAGTTCAGTACAGTAAACTACAGTATAGTCCACTACAGTAATGTAAACTACAGTATAGTCCACTACAGAACAGTAAACTACAGTATAGTCCACTACAGAACAGTAAACTACAGTACACTAAACTACAGTTCAGTACAGTAAACTACAGTATATTCCACTACAGTAATGTAATCTACAGTATAGTCCACTGCAGTACAGTAAACTACAGTTCACTACAGCACAGTAAACTACAGTCCACTACAGTACAGTAAACTACAGTATAGTTCACTACAGTACAGCAAACTACAGTATAGTCCACTACAGTACAGTAAACTACAGTTCAGTACAGCAAACTACAGTATAGTCCACTACAGTACAGTAAACTACAGTTCAGTACAGTAAACTACAGTATAGTCCACTACAGTAAAGTAAACTACAGTTAATTAAACTACAGTATAGTCCACTACAGTACAGTAAAGTACAGTTCAGTACAGTAAACTACAGTATAGTCCACTACAGTAAAGTAAACTACAGTTAATTAAACTACAGTATAGTCCACTACAGTACAGTAAACTACAGTTCAGTACAGTAAACTACAGTATAGTCCACTACAGTACAGTAAACTACAGTTCTTACAGGCTGCTGGCATCTGTTGAACTCAAACGAGGTCAGATGAAACTTGACCCAACCATCTGAGTCTCACAGTAAAGCCTTAGATTAACAGCCTTACACATTCCACCACAGTTACTCTTTAATGATAGAATCTTTCAAGAAATACACAGAGTAAATCTCTAACTCCTGCCCGCGGTGGTCAGTACCTTCAGTATAACCCTGCGGCGCACGACCCGAGTGGTGACGTTTTCCTCCTCGTCTGCCACTCCTTCATTCTCGCCCAGCTCTCGGTCCAGCTGAGTGTGTATGTAGGCCAGCACAGAGCGCACTGAGCTGCTGGCGATATACAGAACATTCTGGCAGCTGATCACCATAAAGGCGAGCAGAATAAAGCTGAAGAACAGCTCCGTGACCAGAGCCCACATGCTGGAGCCGGTTCAGAAACACGCTCAAAAACAACAGTGATGTATTCAGAGGGTCAGGGGAGGCTGTTTTCTTCCCCTAGTTTCTGTAGTCCACAGCTTTCATCTAAAGAAAGCAGGCAATTCTTGATCTCAGGCTATATTCCTTCCTCGCTCATTTCTTCATTCAGATGGCTGTGTTGGGAATGTGCTTGGCTGTAGTTTCCTTTTTTGACTCTCTCTCTCTCTCTCTCTCTCTCTTGCTCTCTCTTTTAGCCGTCCAAAAACGTCCTCCTTCTGTCCAGTGTCTGATTGCACATGTGATCTGTGAGCTCTAAATACTAACATTGTGAGGACAACTTGCATGTTGTGTCTTTTTACTGTGTTTATCATTGCATTATGTCTTTTGCCATTGTTATCGGATTTCCTTATCATTTTTTAACCCAATAGTTTGGAGCTTTACAGAATATTACACTCACCGGCCACTTCATTAGGTACGCCTGTCCAACTGCTAGTTAATGCAGATATCTAGTCAACCAGTCCCATGGCAGCACCTAAATGCATTAAGGCATGTAGACATGGTCAAGACAATCTGCTGCAGTTCAAACCGAGCGTCAGAATGGCGAAGAAAGGTGATTTTAGTGACTTTAAATGTGGCATGGTTGTTTTATAATTTTAGGATGACTTTGCTGAAAGGTTTTGATCCACAATGTTGACTACTGTATAACTTTCAGGAAAGGAGGACTTTTTTTATTGAATTGTGTGTTAGAGTCAGCTAAGTTGGCAATATGGAGAACCAGATAAAACAAAAGGTTGGGTATGGGTCCAATAAGTGCCAAAATGGTTATTAAAGAGATGATAACTGCTGGAATAAAGATAAATTAAATTCCATAAATTGGTAAAGCGGTAAAGTGAAGTGGTCTTTCAGCGTTCTTTGTAGGACTGCTAAATAAATTGCTGATTTGGAGATTTTAAGAATGTTTTAGGAGGTACTAATTGTATGTTTATGTGAGAATTGCTGTATATAATTAAAGCAAAATGGTTAAGCCTTTCTTTCTTTCTTTCTTTCTTTCTTTCTTTCTTTCTTTCTTTCTTTCTTTCTTTCTTTCTTTCTTTCTTTCTTTCTTTCTTTCTTTCTTTCTTTCTCTTTCAGCAGTCCAAAAAATGTCCTCCTTCTGTGCAGTATCTGATTGCACATGTGACCTGTGAGCTCTAAATACACACAATGTGAAGACAACTCTCTTGTTGTGGCTCTTTACTAGGCAGTGAACCAACAGCTGTTAACATTTTCACACCAGCTGCATGCTTTGGTTTACATGTAGCATGACAGGGTTAAACTGAACAGACACAACAGAAATTTTGTCAGCTTTTCTATAATATATATATATATATATATATATATATATATATATATATATATATATATATATATATATATATATATATATATATATATATATATATATATATATAATAGAAAAGCTGACAAAATTTCTGTTGTGTCATATATATATATGCCTGACTGAAAAATGTATTTGATTTATAAATATAATACACTGTCATCATGGCAAAGTCAAAAGAAATCAATTATTGGTTATTAAAATTATTATGTTTATAACTATGATTATTTGAAAATTTGAAAAATAATTGAAAATTTGCAGGAAGGCTAATATAGGGCTAGTATATATACTGTATTTAAACAAACAAACAAACAAACAAACATAAATAAATATTTGTTACATGCAAATAATACAATTTTATGGTAACACTTTAACTTAGGTCACAATTCATCCTATTAACTACTGGCTTCTTACCTGATTATTATTAAGTTATTAACTTGATTAGTAGTCACAAAGCATGATCTTATTCTGCATCCCTAATCAAAACCTAAACCAAACTTCTACCTTACTAACTATTATTAAGCAGCTAATCAGCAGTTTATTAAGCTATTAGTGTTAGTTAATGGTTTGTTAATACAGTGAACTGTGACCTAAGCTAAAGTGTTATTATAATATAATTATAGAAAATGTAAAAAATAATTTAAAAAATGTATAATTATAATATAGTTTTATCCTTTAAAATAAATATTTCCCTATAGCCGCATTGTGTGTCTTTGAGTTTATGACCTTACTGTCCATGCTTTCCAGCTCCATATATAATATTCCTTCCCCCTTCAGATGACAGAGGTGGACCACGTCTATATTTAGACACCAATGTCTACTGTCCATCTAGGGACTGGCTGTACATGTATGTGTGCAACCACATGATAGTGCCAACAATTGTGCAGACTTGAGTTTCTATCAACCTTATGAAAACAAAGCATAGAGCAATCGATTCTGTGACTTTGGGCTTGTTATTTTAATAAAGTCACAAGTAATATGGTTTATTGTTTGGCTTCTACAGCAAAGTACAGTCAGACTGACCACTAATCACTGCTATCTCCAACCAAATACCGTCATAGTAAGCTTTATAATTCCTTCACATGTTTAATATCTCTCAGTTCCTTTAAAACAGGGAGTGCATTGTTGGAATGAATTTTAAATTAAAAGGAAATGGACCACAAATCAAAGGAATTTCCTTAAAGAAAACTCCGCCTTTTTAAATGTTTTGATGCTAATGCTAATGGTCAAATCTAATTCAATTCATTATGCTAAGCTAAGCTAAAAGTGACCCCACCAGAACAAATAAAATCAACCCAGGCTCATTCTGAAAATGTACCCCTATATACATTTCTGGAGAGCGGCAAATACGTCCCGGTAGGTAGTTTTTTTGTTTTTTTTTTTGCAGTTTTTGCTTTCATGAATTTTCACAAACAGAAGCCGCTTTTGTATGCTTTTTCAGATCTCAAATGTCTCTCACAAGTGCCATTCACGCCTGCTGTTTTCACTTAAACCCACCAGAGGTCACTATCACCTGACTGACTTGCTGACAGATTAACCGACCGATCCCCCACCCTCCCCTTCCCTACATCCCAACCAATAGTGTTTTAAAAAGCACCGATTGTCCCGCCCACCAACTTCCCTAAACCCAACCGACAGTTTTAAAAAGCAATCCAGAAAAAGAAAAGACCTCATTTTTTTTACCACATTTTCAGATTTTAACTACTTTCTAAATCAAAAAACTTTTCAGTTGTGAAGCTATTTTATTAGTCAAGTAGTGCAGTAGTGTCCACACAAGCTACATTTACAGATCGCGGATCAACAAGTGATGGCACTGACATTCAAGGAGCTCTAAGGCCAGTGTCTAGCCGATGAAAGTAAATCCATTTGATGGCGAGAATGACAATTTCTTCTTATTTCTGTTTTACACTGTTCAACAACAAGTTTTTGGTGCATTACTGCCACTTCTAGTTGGTGACGTCGTCAGCCGAAACTTGCTTGATGGAAAGATGACTGAGGGAGCGGAGTTATTTGTGAAGCAGGATTCCTCGTGACCTTACCTTGAGTAGAACATGTTAGGATGCAATAACTTAATTTCTGATGTTGTGCTCAAAAACAAAAAAAATCAATAAAACTAGGCGTGTGTGTGTGTGTATATATATATATATATATATATATATATATATATATATATATATATATATATATATATATATATATATATATATATATAGATATATATATACACACACACACACACACACACACACACACACACCTAGTTTTATTGATTTTTTTTGTTTTTGCTGTTATATACTATGGTTTGTTTCTGTTTAGTACAGCATATTATTTACAGTAAGTAACTGAACTGAGTTATTCTGCCTCATATGATTCATTGACCGTTTTATTGATCACTAAGATATGATTGACTTGGATTTAAGTTGCTTCGATTAAAAAATGAAAATTGTAAAAAAACCAAATGTAATTGTAAAGACCAAATGCAGCCATACGTAGCTCTGGCTACATAATTTGCTTTCTCCAGAAATGTATACGGGGGGTCGTTTTCAAAATTATAAAAAAATTCAACTGAATAGAATAAAAACTGCTTCAAATCAACTGTTTAACTTGTAAAATGAGCTTTTTTTTCCAAAAACAAACAAACAAACAAAAAAACAAAAAAAAGTTAAGTGTCCCTCTAAAATATGATATAATGATTGAAACATATGTGCCCTCAGTTAATAGACAGTACATCAAATATGTGAAAAAACTACAACATGATATGACACAAAATTCATAGAGATCCAAATGTCGGTTACCATGTCATGTCAACACATAGTTAAAGATGTGAAATGCATTTTTATACAATTATTTACAAAAATGCTTTCATAATCCCTGCAAACTTTTCAATCGAACACAAAATTACTGTGTCCACCAGAACAATAAGGATGTCACGATCACCAGCAAACTAAAACACCTTAGATCGCTGGAAAACACTCACAAGTGTTGACGGACTACAAATCCACCATTTCAAGGACTACAACTCCATACATGCACTTCACTCACACACATGTTCCAGATCCTGACTGATTACACTCTCACAGCTGAAGCTGCTCACAGACTGATTACTTGGACTATAAGAACACATCTCAAACACCCAGTTGCTGCTTAGTCTTGTTATCTGTTTAGTAACATTACAACTAGTTTTTCTTGCCTTGCCTTCAGTGTTTTGAACCTTTGCTTTGTTTTGTTTGATTATTCCTGTATGCTGCCTGCCTTCTGACCATTCTGACTCTGAATTGCCTTCATACATCTGTTTGCCCCTGTGTTGACCATTGCTGGCCTGAACTCACTAATAAACCTGCATGTTGATCCGCACTTCTGTTGTCAGTGTCACTTCCCCGGTTATTGTCTCATTGTCTTAGCAATGAGTGTCTCAAAGTGAGCTGTATATAAGTGTGTGTAATCAGTGCCTGAGCAGCATCAGCTGTGTGTATGTAATCAGTCAGGATCAGAAACATGTGTGTGTGAGAGCGGAGTGCATGTATGGAGTTGTAGTCCTTGAAATGGTGGCTAAGTAGTCCGTTAACACTTGTGAGTGTTTTCCAGTGATCTATGGTGTTTTAGATCGCGGGTGATTGTGACAAAGGAACTTGTGTGTAGTGTTTGACCACCAGCTGAGTATTTCCAACCATAACTCAATTACGGACTACAGGTTATTGGGGATTTCTTGGAAAATCCGCCCGATCTATGTCAAAGTGATTGTCCTTTTGGCAGGCCTATAGAGCAATGGAAATTAAATCCTGTTTGCACATCACTTGACCTTCAACTAAAGACCTAAGAGAAGAAACCTTTTACACTACATCCCAGCAAACATTCTACATTCCTACTAGCAAACATCAAGTGCCCGGTGTGTGTCAATGCAAATTAAATCTGTCAAACATCAAATAAAAAAACAACACGTTTCACCTTCAACTTGAGACCTACTGTGAAATAAATTGTCTACTACATCCCCAAAATGTCAAACCTTTCACACAAAGATTCTACACTGCCACTAGCAAACATTAAGTGCTTGGTACAGTATGTGACAATGCGAATGAAATCTAATCCAATAAAACTAAATCTCTTCTTACCTGTCCGCTCAGACGCATGTCCTCCCAAGCGCGCATGTTGGTTGTTCTGTGCGGGAAGCCGAGTCCTTTCTCAAACGGCTGAGTCCCCTGATAATGGCCATGGATGATCTCAGAGTGCCCCATGTCCCGCACTGGCTCAATCAGAGCCTCCTGGCCCAAACAAGACTGCTTGGAGTCAGAGTCCACCGTGGCTCGCACCGATGACATCATAGACTCTATTGCCTGCCTAGGAAGGGAGCATTGCAAAGACGCCAATCTGTTCTGAGTCGCTTCTGCAGCCGAATGCCAACCAGGAGAGCCCTGATCCTGCAGATAAGACAGGAACGACCCTGCGCTTAACCTGAGAAATGAGAAAGAAAATTAGGGGAGGTAATGACAGCGCGGTCAGCAGTGAACACTGAGAGTGGGAGCCCTAACCTGATTTCACCAAGTAGGACATGTTCCTGGATTAACATCTATGTTGATCCTGGAACAACATTCCAATCAGCCAATCAGAATTAAGGGATATGTTTACAGTTTATCTTAGGTTTAGACTTACGATTATGTTTACATGATTGTTATCCAACTATTATTCCCCTTTGATTTTGGGAATAATTTACAGTTCAAGAGTTCACACTTAGATAACGGTTGACTTTGTTAGTAGGTTTGGCATGCTGTCCTGGGAGAGAACCAGGGCTTAATTTGTGCCGGAACAAGCTGGATCCGGCACTTCTGAAATCTGATCCGACACCTCATTTTACCTATCCCCCTATTCATCCGCCCTCCTCCCCTGTCCGCTGTTCACTTTCACTTTGTTCTGTGTCTCCTCTACACCCTTTTCACTTTCATCCGCAACAATCAACCCCCGCCCCGGCTCTTAACTTAGGTTCGCGACACCCCTCCGCTATCCAAGGTAAAGTCTAGATCGGATATGCGGCCGGCCGGAAGTGCGATATGCACATTAATATAGCAGCATTTTTTTATGAGACTGTATAACAATAATTATATTTGTACAGTACCGTAACGATCAACCCAGACTCATTCTGAAAACGTAGTCCCGTGGAGACCTCGTTTCTGGAGACTACAAAATACGTCTCGAGAGGTACGTATTTTTGCAGTTTTTGTTTTCGCGAATCCGCGAGAGGCCGCTGTGTGCGCTTTTACGCATCTCAATTGTCTCTCTCAAGTGGCGTTCGCACCGCACTGTTCTTGCGTAAACCGGGCAGAGGCCGCTGTCGAACGACCGTCTGTCTGACTGACTGAATTATTCAATTATTCAACTGGGAGCTAAGCGGACAAACTGGTAGCAGCGGGAAAGCCCTCCACTCGGAGGCGAGCCGTCGGCCGGCGAGCGCGAAGAGGAGCAGCGGAGCGGCGCCACACCCAGCAGCGTTCGCTCGAGAAAAACTAAACGCAGCCGTATGTACCTCCGGCCACGTAAATCGCGGTCTCCAGAAATGTCCGCGGGGCTACGTTTCCAGAATGAGCTTGGGTTGGAATTATTGATTGGGCGATCAGCTGACCCACCCTCCTCCTCCTTCCCTGAAACCAACCAATTTTACCAATTGACCTGCTCGCCTACCTCCCTAAACCCAACCAATAATTTACAAAAGCTGTCCAGAAAAAGAAAAGCCCTCATCTGTTTTTTACCACGTTTTTAGATTTTACCATATTCTTACCCTGTTA
This sequence comes from Danio rerio, assembly GCF_052040795.2. NCBI lineage: Eukaryota > Metazoa > Chordata > Actinopteri > Cypriniformes > Danionidae > Danio > Danio rerio. The sequence continues at coordinate 76,241,453 of NC_141025.1, forward strand.
TGAACTTGTTGACTTTATTTTTTGGATTCTATTTCTGGAACCGCTCTTCCCCGGTACTCGAACCCAGTTGTCGTCGTCAGCTCATCTCTTTGTCTCAAGCCTGTCGACGTACACAACTAGCTAACTGAACAAACTGGTTGCAGTGGGAAAGCCCTCCACATGGAGATAAGGGGTCAGCCGTTAAGCGCGAAAAGGAACGGCGTCATACCGCCCCATAGCGTTCGCTTAAAAAGTGAAATGCAGCCATACGTACCTCCGGCTACATAATTCACGGTCTCCAGAAACTCCACGGGACTACGTTTTCAGAATGGGAAATTTATTAAATAGTAGAAATAGTTTTCATTTACTTCCGGCCGCAAACGATACCGATAACGATACCTGTTGTCACATGTCTTTAGGCTGTCAAAGGAAACCAGAGTACCTGGGGAAAACCCACGCGAACATGAGGAGAACATGTCAACTCCGCACCGAAAGTGCTGACTGGCTCAGATAAGACTAGAACCAGCGACCTTCTTGCTGTGAGGCAGCAGTGCTAGCCACTAAGCCGCCGTGTCGCCCGATCCTAGAATTGAGTAGAAGGAAGAAGGGATGGATGGGGGAGGGGGGGGGTCTTCCTAAACAAAGATAGGTAATGGAGTTAAGTTAAGGTCACACTGAATTTTTCTCCCCATAAACTCCCATTCATATGCACACAAATACGTCAGACTAGAAACACAAGCTCTTGCAAGTTTGGCAGATCGCTGCCTTGGAAATTCAAGCTCTGAACTCTGACCTGCGAAATCGCATCACTTGACTGCGTGAGACCAATCCTGGCCTCAATTTAAAATATGAAACAATCGCTGGCTTTTTTGAATGTTTAATCATCTTGTTTAATCCTGCCCCTTTTCACAGCGCCATATGACAGAATTTCGCAAGTTCAAACTCTAGTGCGACCGCAGCTTTACGCTGGACATTTATATTAAATTTGGACTAATCCGATTGGCTAGCTAATGATTAGCAATAGGTATCAGCTGCGGTCAATCATATCACATGCTCCTCTCAAAATTAGTTTGTGAAACTTCACTTATGGTTGTGTTTAGGGGTAGGGAATAGGTATGGATTACATTTTTCAGCAAAAATAATGTTCTAGGATCGACAGAAATGTTAATCCAGGATCGCACCTTACTTGGCAAAATCATGACGTGCGAGTGGAAGTGGCCTTACTTTTGTTTCCCTGCAAGAAACACAGACACTCCATGAAAAGAAACAACTAAATGAGCAGAGCTTTTGCATTTCTTTGTCTAAACGAAGACTTCTGTAAACAGTCAGTTTATTGACTAGTCTGACAGTATTTCTAACCAGTGCTGAATTTATGAATTGCGAGGTCCCGGAACAGATCGGGGTAACGGATAAGGCATGTTAAGCCTGGTTTATACTTCTGCGTCAAGTGATCGGCGTAACCCACGGCGCATGCAACGCGCGTAGCTGTGCATTTATACTTCTGCGCGCTGTCTCTGTTGGTCTGCATTATCACTTCCGAAAACGCTAGTAGGCAGTAAGGTGTAAATGTTCCTCTGTGTCGAGTTTCTTCGCTGCTGTTTTGCTTTTCCTGAACACTTCCTGGATGTACAAGTTGCTCAAACTCGCTCATTTTGAGGCAGGAACCGGTGGACGTGCAACAACTTTAACTATGAGGTAAACACAAAACAAAACTTTCCACCTGGAGCTCCTTCACAGGACTCCACACTTGTAAACAATCGCTCCATCGGGCTTGCAACATTCGCGCGGCTCTCGGTCCCGCCTGGACTCGTCAGTGCTGCCAAGCCGACCAATCACAGAGCTTACGCTACGCGTCGTTGCGAAGTGTAGTTACATTTTTTGAGAGGTGCATGTCAGCGACGCCGACGGCCATGGCGTAGGGCTATGCGTCAACGGCGTAGCATTAGCGTGCGTTTGACGCAGAAGTATAAATCAGCCTTTATCAGAGGAGAAAGAGGTGTCGTGCATAAAAGTATAGAACGGGGAGGAGGGTGTTGGAGGTTTATGGTGGCGGGGTGTTGCAGACGAAAGTGAAGAGGGTTTAGGAGTCGCGGACAGGGCGGTTGATGAGGGGGATCGGTAAATTGAGGCGCCGATTTCAGAGATGCCGGATCTGGTTTGTTCTGGCACAAATTAAGCCCTGTTTCTAACACAGGCTCATTGGAAATAAGTACTTAAACATACATTTGACTGAAGTTCTTGGGTAATATGAACACTAGGGGGCAGTAACTAGTCATTCATTCATTTTACTTTGGCTCAATGACTTATTTACCAGGGGTCGCCACTGCAGAATGAACGGCCAACAATTCTGGCATATGTGTTACGCAGCGGATGCCATTCCAGCTGCAACCCGGCACTGGCAAACACCCATACACTCTCACATTCATACAGTATGGCCAATTTAGTTAAATTTAGTCCAGCCAGGACTCGAACCAGTGACCTACTTGCCATAAAGCAACAGTGCTTACCCCAGAGCCCTTAATAGTCTTTACAATTAAGAGTTGTAAACGTTTACCCAAGTATACTTCCTGAAGAAGCCCTTTTGGTCCACAACAGAATTCCGAGCCCAATAAGCAACTCACCTGTCTTCGCCAGGATCTGCCCGTCTTCTCAGCCCAGGCGACTCGCTCATTCGAGCATACACACGCTGTTGCCCTGAAATGAGAGATATGCTATCTTCTAACTGTGTGCCGTCACCTCCTCCTTCTCCCAAACCTCCATTGGAACCGTCTTTAATGTTGTTGGTGACTTGGTGACCTACAGCCCCTTCTGAACTCTCCGACCCCTGACCTCTGTCCAGAGCACTGATGTTGACCCCTTCGCTCAGACGCAGCATCCCGGCGGCACTGTAGTCTGAATCCGCACCGATGGACTGATCCTCCAGGAGCTCGATGGAGCCACTTAAACCTCCCGGAGTGAGTCCGTTCCCACCGGGCGTCCCGCTCCTGGAGTGACCCAGGCTCCGGTTCTGCAACGCCTCGGAGTCGTCCGCATTGCTGCACTCCAATGAGGAGTCCTCTACAGCCACAATGGACGGACTATTTCCTGAGGGCCAAACCTGTACCTCGGACATCTCCATGAGCGTGTCTTCTTCAGTGGTGGCGATGGGCGCGCACTCCATGCTGGAAACCTCCTGCCAGTAGGGCTCATTGCCCAGTGGCGAGGGCAGACTGTACTGCATGGAGGCCGGTGACACTAGTTCCTCCTGCACCACCAGCCCGTAACCTGGAGTGACACAGAGAGAGGCACACTGATACAGGCCCCCCACTGCGTCCCCCCCAAAATCACAACGGGAACCCAGGAGGGATGTGCTCCAGACCAGGGAGGGGGTTAGGGAAGGAAGATCGGAGGGAAGCCCACGGACTTGGTGGAAAGCAAATGGGGATTGAGGTAAAGTATTTGTTGCAAGATGGCTAAAGCTGCTGTAAGCCATTTTAGATTTCACGAAAGTGTGTAGATGACATTTTAGCACTTGTATGAAAAAGAGCAAATGGTTTGTCAAAGAGATTGCATGTTCATGAAAAAAAATTCTATAGTAATTTATATTAAATACTCTATTGTTTTAAACCGTACTATAGGAAAGTACTTGAGTTATATGAGACATATGGAAATAAATGCAAATTACATATATGATATACGAGTTCATGTTTGGGTTTCGGATAATATTAGCTATCATTTTTAATAAATGTTTACATACTGTACTCATTTTAAGCAAATATTTACATGCTGTACTGCATGATTAAAACCTTTAACTATCTAATTTTTTATAAATATTTACATACTGCGCTTATTTTTAACCAAATATTTACATACTGTACTATATGATCATAAATATTTGCTATGATTTTAATACATATTTACATACTGTATAATTTGTAATAAATATTTAAATACTGTACTATATGATCAAAAATATTTGCTGTAATTAAAAAACATTTTCATACTTTACTCATTTTAATAAATATTTACATACTGTACTATATGATGAAAATATTAGCTATGAATTTTTATAAATATTCACATAGTCTGCTATTTTTACCCAAATATTTACATACTGTACTATATGATCAAAGATATTAGCTATTATTTTTTATAAATGCTTACATACTGTACCAATTTTAACCAAATGTTTACATACTGTACTATATGATCAAAAACCTTAGCTATCATTTAAACATGTTGTACTAATTTTAATCAATATTACATACTGTACTATATGATTAAAAACATTAACCATATTATTTTTTACAAATATTTACATACTGCAATAATTCTTAATAAATATTTACATCCTGTACTAATTTTAACCAAGTATTTACATACTTTACTATATGATTAAAAACATAAACTATATAAGTTTAATAAATATTTACATACCGTACTATCAAAATATTAGCTAACATTAAAAAATATTTACATACTGTACAAATTTTTATAAATATTTACATACTGTATTATATTATCAAAAATAATAGCTTTACATTTTTTCTAAATATTTACATACTGTACTAAATTTAATGAATATTTACATTACTCATTTTTTAACCAAATATTTACATACTGTACATATGATCAAAACATTAGCTGTAATTTTTATTATATATTTACATACTGTACAAATATTTAATAAATATTTACATACTGTACATTTTTTATATATATTTACATACTGTACTATATGATCAAAAATATTAGCTGTAATTTTGTATAAATATTTACATTACTAATTTTTAATAAATATTTACAGACTGTACTATATGATCAAAATATTAGCTGTAATTTTGTATAAATATTTACATTACTAATTTTTAATAAATATTTACAGACTGTACTATATGATCAAAATATAAGCTGTAATTTTGTATAAATATTTACATACTTTACAATTTTTTTATAAATATTTGCAGACTTTACTAAATTTTTAGAAATATTTACATACTGTACTAATTTTAACCAAATATTTACATACTTTACTATATGATTAAAAACATAAACTATATAAGTTTAATAAATATTTACATACCGTACTATATGATCAAAATATTAGCTAACATTAAAAAATATTCACATACTGTACAAATTTTTAATAAATATTTACATACTGTACATTTTTATATAAATTTACATACTGTACTATATGATCAAAAATATAAGCTGTAATTTTGTATACATATTTACATACTTTACTAATTTTTTTTATAAATATTTACAGTCTTTACTAAATTTTAATAAATATTTACATACTGTACTATATAATCAAAATATTAGCTGTATGTATTTTTGTAAATATTTACATACTGTACAATTTTTAAATAAATATTTACATACTGTACTAATTTTTAATATTTACATACTGTACTAACGTTAATCAAATATTTACATACTGTATTATATGATCAAAAATATTAGCTGTAATTTTGTATAAATATTTACATACTGTACTAATTATTAATAAATATTTTCATACTGTAGATTGTTTAACAAAATATTTAAATACTGTTTAAATTTTGTATAAATATTTACATACCGTACAAATTTTTACCCAAATCCTTACATACTGTACTATATAATGAAAAATATTAGCTATGATTTTTAATAAATATTTACATGCTGTACTTTATGATTAAAAACATTAACTATATCTTTTTAAAATAAATATTTATATACTGTAGCAATTTTAACCAAAGATTTACAGACTGTACTATAGGATAAATTTTTTTAGCTATAATTATTCATAAATATTTACATACTGTACTAATTTTAACCAAATACTTACAGACTGTACTACATGATAAAACATATTAGCTATAATTTTTTTTACAATGTATTTGTTGTAAACCCAATATGCTTTACTATAGTACAGTTCAAACACACTATAAAGTTTACTAAAAACTACTATAGTATTTTTACGTACATAATCCTGATCAATACATGCAAATTATATATGTGACATAGAAGTTTGAATTTTACATATATATCATTCAAAATACTGTATTATTTTACAATTCACCAAAACAATTTTACAACTGAATTACAAATAAACACAAATGATCCAATATTTTAGCTATATTTCTATATAGATGTTCATACATGACCATATATCAGATGTCCTTATGCTAACAAAGTTGTAGTGTAAATCAATATCTACAGATAATAGAGTATTAAGTGTTATAAGTAATATCGCTTTCAGCAGCTTTGGGCCAGCAGCAGGAGCACAGGCAATTGTTGCAGCATCAGGTATGCAGTTGTAAAAGACTGTTGCTGCCCCACTTGTTGTCACAAGAGGTAAAAGGGGTTTGTTAAGAGAATATTTGTTTTGACTGTCACCAACCAGGAAGTACAAGACACCCCTACAGAACTGTGGAGCTGGGGCAGAGCACCCTGTATACGCATGCTGTCTTTCATGCTCACATTCACTCAGTCATGACATGTCGACCGCTGTCAGGCTAAAGATCATGCATGCAAGCAGCTGGATTAATCATCTTCAATAACCCACCCACGGAGGGTACGGTCTCGCAAATATGTACAATTGTCAACAGTACTGGCAAATACAGCAGAAATGAACCCATAACATTGATGCCACTTTATACAAGTCAACATATGATACACATCTATTGCGATTATTATTATTATTAGAGACTCCCTTTAATTTTTTTAAAAGAGAAAAGAAAAACAAGGTGAAAATATGTTCTCCCAACCTCTTCCAAACCTGTAAATTACATTGAGTTCTGGCCTGAAAGGGGAAGTGTGTAGTTAGTCTTTACAAAATATTTACAAGAACATTAGGAACCAATATGTTTGCCTAACCAGTGCAGGTTGACCAAAGAAAACATGCTGTTTCTTTCCATTTGTTCCCTATTAGAGTGCAGAAAATACACACTTCTCCTTTAAATGACAACAAACAAACAATACACAGTGTGCTATAATAAAAAAACAATGTGGCTTAACACCAAAACAATGACTAAAACTGGCAATAATAAGTGTGCTTTCATGTTTTTATCAACATCAGTTATGCTTTATAGCAATATGTAAACTTATTATTAACAATTTATTAATAATATGTAACTCTAGTTATGTGCTGTGTGTGTGTGTAATACTTTTTTTTTGTATATAAGAAGCTCATTTTTGGTTAGTTCACCCAAAAATCTCCCATCATTTACTCCAAACCATTATCTTTGTCCTATTAAACATGATATAATATATTTTTAAGAATGCTGGAAACCTGTAACCATCGACTTCAACAGAAGGATGAACAAAAACAATGGAAGTCAATGGTTACAGATTTCTAACATTTTTCAAAATATCTTCTTTTGTGTTCAACAGAAAAAAACATAGGTGGAATAAGTTAAGGTTGAGTAAATGATAGGATCATTTTCTTTTGGGTTAACTAGGCCCACATGAAAAAAAAATACTATAGTAATATATTTATAGTAAAAAAAGTGCAGTAGTGTTTTTGAGTTATACGGTATTATATTATAAAGCATCAGTCATGCTTTATACTGTATGTAATATTTAAACTAATTATTATGTATGTATGTAATATTTAAACTAATTATTACCGATGTATTAATAATATGTAACTCTAAGTGCTGTGTGTGTGTAATTAATTATTATTTTTGTATATAAGAAGCTCGTTTTTTTAGTTAAAGGGATAGTTCACTCAAAATTGAGCATTCTGCCATCATTTACTCACTTTTGATTTATTCCAAACCAGTTGAGTTTTGTTTATCCTACTGAACATGATAGAATAAATATTTAAGAATGCTGGAAACATAGCAGAATAAGCTAAATGAATGGAAGTCAATGGTTACAGGTTTCTGACATTTTTCAAAATATCTTCTTTTGTGTTGAACAGTAAAACAATAAGTAGAATTAGTTAAAGGTAAGTAAATAATGGCAGAATTTTTGTTTGGGGTAAATATCCCCAGATGAAAAAAATACTATAGTAATTTACAGTAAAAAAAAAAAAAAAAAAAGCTGCAATGTTTTTGAATCATACAGTAGTAAACTGTATTATATTATATTATATTATATTATATTAAATTATATTATATCATCCACTGTAATAAATACTGTAGTATACTTTAGCTTTTACTACAGTAACCTGTGGCGTATTGTAATTTAATAGAGTTACTGTATATATAGTTGTAGAAAACTATTGAATAATTTGTACATATCACTACACAAAGTACTATAGTACCGTTCAAAAACATTATAGTATTTACTATAAATTACTATAGCATATTTTTCCACGTGGCTTCCTTTAACATTTTGCTGTACAGGCAAACACACATATTAAGACACACCCCAGTAGAGTCACTATAAAGAGAATGATGTGTATTGTCACACACACACACACACACAGAGTGAGAGAGAGAGAATGATGTGTATTCTCCAAAATAACATTCTTACTCTGACATAAGCAATGGACTTTATTGACTCGTCTGTTTCCTCTGCCCAGTTTACGACCCCTCACAGACAAAAGCTCTCATACACGAGCACACTACACACACCGAAGAGATATATTAACCACATGGCCCTGGAATGGGAGTTCAGACGGTGGATATACACTCAATCATGTGACCTCAAGGCCTGTGTAGTTACTTTGAAAAATGACTTCACAATCAGCCCATCGTTTTTCAACATCCGTTCAATACACTAGCTACGATGATATAACAATGATTTTTTAAATGCATGTGCATTTTAGGATTTTAATAATGTCATTTTAAAGATAAAAAATGGATCTGACCTTTAACAGTTAGAGCAGTTGTATTTTTATTAACTAATGATGACTTCTTAATTCATTTAACACACTTAATTCGTGATACTAACACACTAAAATGTAGAAATGTTGTTATATTTGGGTGGTACCTCAATACTGAAAGAAATTATGTCTGCAAAACTGTTGCAAACAATTTATTTGTGTTGAATTTAAACAAACTAATTAAATTTAATTAAATTCGACTTAATTTTGTGTGTTTAAATTCAGCCCAAATAAATTGTTTACAGCTACTTAATATAAATAAATTGAGTAAATCCAAGGAATCAATTCTGAATAATTTTTTTCAGTGCACTCAATAAAAATATTTTTGCTGCTTGTTCAAACTAATTATCTAAAATGAGCTGGAATAACAAAATTATTGAGATGTTTTTGTGGACAACTTAATTTTTTTTTGTTCAATATTTTAACTTAATTTGTGTTGGGACAGCATGAAAGAATTGTGTGGAACCCTTTTTTTTTAATAGTAAATGATGTTTACTGCTTAAATTACTTATTTAAAATAAGCTGAAACAGCCCGATCTCACGAGAAAACGTAAGTATTTTACGTTTTGCCAGTTTAGTGGCTAATTCGTACAAATTCGTACGAGTTCAGTCGTACGAAATGGTACGATTTTAAAAAGGAGGCGTGGCACCTGACCCCACCCCTAACCCCAACCGTCATTGGGGGATAAGCAAATCGTACTAAATTGTACGAATTAGATCGTACGAATTCATACGAATTAGCCACTAAATGAAAAAGTTACGAATTGCCGTGAGATTGTGTTAACTGAAACAGTAAATTTTTTGAGCTTTTTATGGACAACTTAATTGTTTTTTACGTTCAATCTACCTAAATATCTAAACTGATTAAGTTAACTTAATTCCTTCATGTCGTCCCAACAAATCGATTGTGTGGAATGCAGCAATTTTCTTTATAGTGTTTGAGTTGACTCAGCTTTTATCCCAAGTACTGCACTTGACTCGATTTAAGTTGAGGTAACTCAAAAAGCTCTGTGGCAAGTCAACCTTATAATATTAAGTTGAGTCAACTTTTTTTATTTTTAACATTAAAAGATACATTTTTTGTACTTAAAAGGGTCTATAATTGTACCATAAATGTACACACACAGATGAAAATAAAAAGAAAATACAGTAATTTATATTAAATACTATAGTTTTTTGACCTATAATATAGTAAAATGTAACATTTAGTAAATGTAAATGCAGGATTCCACACAATTCATTCATGTTGTCCCAATGCAAATTAATTAAGTTGACTTAACAAATTAATGTGGATTGACATAAAAAGCTTAAGTTGTCCCAATGAAATCTCAAGAATTGCGTTGTTTCAGCTAATTTTAAATGAGTAGTTTATATTTTTTTGAGTGTATGGCATACATTATTGTATTTACTGCACTGTATATATTATATAATTTACAACACTTAGATGAATGCCACAGCATACTGCAGTATTAACTATAGTGAACTGATAACCTGTAGTAAACACTGTAGTATGCTACGATAATATTGCTACATATTTTATGGTGTATTGTAGTGGAAATAGTAAATCTTTCTATAGATGTTGTGTCTCCATAGCAATTATAGAATTTCTACAACAGATTAATTCACATACTTTAGTTTAGTATGGTTCAAAAACACTATAGTACTTACTATAAATTACTGTAGTATTTTTTATGGGGAATATTACACTGTAAAACCCAATAAGTTTAGGTAACTCAAACCGTTTGAGGAAACTGATTGCTACAAACCATTTGAGTTAAAAAAAAAAACTAATCTATATGAGTACTGTGAACTTACTCCATATAAGCTCAAGTTATGAGGTATTTAATAAACTCATTACCTTCAACACTCACAGTTAAACTCTTTTCAAATGAGTAGAATTAACTTTCAGTCAAATTTGAGTTAACAACACTTAAACAACCCTTATAAAGTTGACTGTTGAGTTTTACAGTGCATAAACGTACATACTGTACACAGATGAAAATAAAAAGAAAATGACGCAATTTTGACTGAAGTAAATTGATTGAAAATTAATTCTACTCATTTGAAAAGAGTTTTAAACTTTTTCCATCAGTTTCCTCAAACGGTTTGAGTTGCCTTAACTTATTGGGTTTTACAGTACTCAGTTGGTTTGAGTTCTCTGCATTTATTAGGTTTTACTGTGCTCAAACTGCTTCATTTACTCAAATGGATTACGTTCACAGTACTCATTTGGATTAGTTTTTCAACTTAAATGGTTTGTTGCAACCAGTTTCATCAAATGGTTTGAGTTGCCTTAACTTATTGGGTTTTACAGTGTATAGTTTTTTGACCCATACCATAGTTATGTGTAATCTACGGTATGTATTACTATATTTACTGCATTATATAAATTATAAAGTATACAACAAATTTTGAATGAATGCTACATCATAGAGTATTATCTATAGTGAACTGATAAACTGTAATGTACACTGTAGTGTGCTACAGTAGTGTTACTACAGTAAATTGTGGAGTATTATATTAAATAGAAAACTACATTTTGTTTTTCTTTTGAACCTTACTATAGTTGTTGTGTTATTGTTGTGTGGTTTAAAAACACTTTAGTATTTACTATAAATTCCTTCATTCATTTCCTTCGGCTTAGTCTCTATTTCAGCGGTCGCCACAGCAGAATGAACCACCAACTATTCCAGCATATGTTTTACGCAGCGCATGCCCTTCCAGCCACATCCCAATATTGGAAAACAACCAAACAATTTAGTTTATTTAATTCACCTATAGCGCATGTGTTTGGATTGTGGGGGAAACCGGAGCACCCGGAGAAAACTCATGCCAACACAGGGAGAACATGCAAACTCCACACAGAAATGCCAACTGGCCCAGTTGGGACTAGAGCCAATGACCTTCCTGCTGTAAGGCGACAGTTCTGACCACTAAGCCACCGTGCCACCCTCACCTATCAATTACTACAGTAAATTTTCATGCATGGGGCATATTAATAGGAACTTCAAGTACTATTAAGTACCCATTAGGTACAAAAATTCCCCAGCGACATATTCGGTGGATCTTAAAAGTTAATTTAATGAACGTTAAATTATTATTGTTACCCAGAATGGGTTGCAGCTGGAAGGGCATCCGCTGTGTAAAACATACGCTGGATAAGTTTGCGGTTAATTCGGCTGTGGCGACCCCTGATTTATAAAGAAACAATAAAGAAAATTAATGAATGAATAAATTATTACTAGATGCAATGGATTACTATTATATATATATATATATATATATATATATATATATATATATATATATATATATATATATATATATATATATATATATATATATATATAAGATAAATAAACTATAGTGATCAATTAGTGATCAGTTTAGGAAGTCCATTGGTAGCACAGTTTAGGTCACACTTATTGTCTACTGGCTCATTATCTGCCTATTATTAAGGCGTTAACTATTTATTAGTAGCTACAAAGCATAATCTTATTCTGCATCCCTTATCCTACCCAAAACCTAAACTCAATTTCTACCTTACTAACTATTAATAAACAGCTAATTAGTAGCTTATTAAGCTAGTATTGTTAGTTAATGGTGTGTTAATACAGTGAATCGTGACCTTTACTAGTGTTATCAGTACATTTTGTATGATGCATTAGTGTTATGTACATGTATTGCAGGTTATGTGTTAATAAGTGTATTAAACACCAGTTTCTGAGTGTCTATAAACATTAAGTCGCTAATTAGATCTCATTAAGACATTTCATGAGTTATTATTTCAAAATATCTCATTAATAAAGCCATTTATTTTTATTATACATATTTATGATAGAAATTATAACTATAGTAGCTGTCATATTTTGCCAAAAAACATGGTAAATGTGTGTATGGGGAACTCACAATGGTCACACTTTACAATGAGGCGTCATTAGGTGATGTATTTACGAATATGAACTAATTATGAACAATACACGTACAGCATTTATTATTCATAGCTCAACATTTGCTAATGCATTATTAATATCCGAATTCATGGTTGCTATCATTTGAACCGTGGGACGTTGAACATTGGATTGTGAGTTAACGTGAAATACTGTACTTTCAAAAACTAACAAAAACAAATGCTGTAATAAATATTATCCATTGTTTGTTCATGTTAGTAAATATATTAACTAATACAATCTCAATCTTGACAATATACAGTTGAAACCAGAAGTTTACATACGCTGTATAAAAAGACACATAACCATTTAAAAAAAGGCAGATGTTAATGTGACTAAACTGTTTCTCTTATAGGTAAGTTGGGATTATCATATTTGTTTCTGTTATGCTTAATAGCAGAATAATGAGAGAGCAAATTTTTTTAGAAATTATAACTTTTCTTGAAAGTCAAGTTTACATACAATAAGATTATTCTGCCTCTGTAAAAGCTCAGATGATGGTGTCGAGGTTTTGGAAGTTTCTGATTGGCTAATTGGCAACATTGGAGTTAACTGGAGGCACAACTGTAGAATAGTATTGAAGGAAAACCTCAGACAAACTGCTTCCTTGTGTGACAACATGGGAAAATCGACAAGCCAGAAATCAACAACAAAGCCAGATTACAATCTGCTAAATCACACTGGGAAAAGACTAATGTTTGGAGGCATGTCCTGTGGTCTGATGGAGCTAAGAATAAACTGTTTGGCTATAATGACCAGTGTTACATTTGAAGGACAAAGGGGAAAGCTTACAAGCCTAGAAACACCACCCCAACTGTAAAGTATGGGGGTGGTAGCATCATGTTGTGGGGCTGTTTTGCTGCAGGAGGGACTGGTCCACTTCACAGCATAGATGGCATCATGAAGAAAGAACATTATGTAGAAATACTGAAGCAACATCTCAAGACATCAGCCAGGAAATTAAAACTTGGCCACAAATGGGTCTTCCGAACAGACCATGACCCTAAGCATACTGCCAAATTAGTTCAAATGTGCTTTAAGGACCACAGAGTGAATGTTTTAAAGTGGCCATCACAAAGCCCTGATCTGAATCCTATAGAAAATTTGTGGGCAGAGTTGAAAAAGCTTGTGCGAGCAAGACAGCCTACAAATCTGACTCAGTTACACCAATTCTGTCAGGAGGAATGGGCCAAAACTCCGGTAAACTATTGTGAGAAGCTTGTGGAAGGAGACCCAAAAAATTTGACCAAAGTTATACAGTTTAAAAGCAAAGCTAAAAAAAAATACCAAGGAAATGTGTGTAAACATTATCAAAAAATAAATAAATAAATTCTATCATTATTCTGGCATTTAGCAAATGTAAATCATTTAGGCAATCCTAACGGACCTTAAATAGTAAACGTTTACTATGATTCACCATCAGACCTTTTTTAAAAAAAATGGTTATGTTCCTTTTTTAGTGTAGTAAACATCTGGTTTCAATTGTAATAGTGAAAGAAATGACAGAGGATGAATGAACCCTACCAAATGTAGTATGTTTGCTATATAGAGACCAGCATCCGTATGAGTACAGAGATATATATATTTCAGTACTACATTAGCTCTTGTGCATTTTGTGTGTATTGGCATTTTTATGACAGACACAGAGTGGGATAGACACACAGATATATAGACACACAAAATACACTTACAAAACACACAAACAATGCAAGTCACAAGCTCATGAGAAAAACAAGTAGCCACGAAAGAAAAGAAAAAACAAGAGATTTCTTTTTTCCAAGCCAATCCATAACATGTTATGTATAAACAAAAACATAACATCCACTAACACATGAACAGATAGGCTTTATATATTATATAAGCACTTTATATAAGGAGTTGAACAGGATCTCTGAGTTCACAGGTAACAGACAGACATGAGGAAAATGACAACATTCAGTATAAATAAGTGATTTACAGTGATCAAAAAGAAAGGTAACAAAGATTCCTGCGCTCCACAAGCAAAGAGCTTGACAACTACTAAATATAATAATAATAATAAGCCCTAAAAGTCTGTCATGCAGCTAAAACATGCCATGCAAAAATACATCGTCAGAAATCATGCTAAAAAGTGACGTTTTATTTGAAGGGCGTCACATTATTGGTGATAACAGAATAAGAGTCCCCGCTGAATGTTTTCAGGCTTTTATTTTGTTTCACGTATCTTTGTGGTGAATGAGTCCTGTTCCAGAGCCCTTCAAGCTAAAGTCTGGTCAAAGTCTTGGCGGAGAAGCATTCATGCTGTATGCCCTCCTCTAATACATGCAGACAGGGTCCAAAATACAACTAATAGCCAAATCTGGGTAAATCTGAATCGGTAGTGAGTAATTAATATCACTCACACGTTAGATAATGGCTTAAATCAAATTGCATTGTTAATAATAATAGATTTCAGTAGTTTAACTGATACACTGCAGAACAATGATTTGTTTTTGTTTCGTTTTGTAGTTCAAATATTAAACTAAGAAGCGTTTTCTTGAGTTATATAATATTGAAGTTATTATAGCTCATATATGTTCAACACTTTGATCAGCTTCGGTCCTTTATTAAATGTGCTTTATAAATAAATATTAAATTAAAATTAGGGTAGTTTTTTTCCCCCCTTTAAACAAGTTTAATTATCTGCGAGTTTATATATAGGGGTATTATACTTGAACTAATTTTATTTAAAAATGGAAAACATTATTTCACGTAGCCTAAAAGCAGGTTATTTGACTTGTTTAAAGTAAAAACGAACCTAATTTTAACTAGAAAATAAAACCTTCCTTATTTAAGAATTTGTATGTATTTGGACTAAAACAAAACAGTATATATATATATATACACAATTTAAAATAAAGCCAAATATGGGTAAAACGTAAAGTAAACAATAAGCTACTCACACATTAGTTGGTAACATAGTAGTAAATCTAAATTTTATTGATAATAATAATAATAATAATAATAATAATAATAATAATAATAATAATAATAATAATGATGATGATAATAATAATAACAACAGTAATAATATTATTATTTATAATAACAATAATAATAATAATAATAATAATAATAATAATAATAATAAAAAAAATAATAATAATAATAGATTTTAGTAGTATAACTGAGACACTGCAAAAATGTTTTTTTACTCAGAGTTTTAGTCTAGTTTTTAGTCCAAATATTAAATTAAGAAGCATTTTCTTGAGTTATATAATGATGCTATTATAGCTCATATGTTCAATACTTTGATCAGCTTTAGTTCCTTATTAAATATGCCATAAATAAAAACTATATTGAATTGTAAATATTCAGAAATATTCAATCAAAATTAAGTTAGTAGTGGTATTATACAGTAATTAAGATTATTAAAAGCAGATTATTTGACTTGTTTTAAGGAAAAACAAACTTAATTTGGACTCATAATTTCTGAAAATAAAGCAAGATTTTGCGGTTGTCAAGAAAATGCTTCCTTATTTAAGAATTTGTATGCATTTGGACTAAAAACAATACAGTTTTTGTATGAACAATTTAAATTAAAGCCTGCACATTAGTTAGTAGCATAATAGTTAAAATTTAATTTGAATTGTTAATAATGATAATAATAACAACAGATTTTAGTAGTATAAACTGATAGACTGCAAATAATAATCAAGTTTTAGTTTAATTTTAAACGTTTTCTTGAGTTATATAATATTGATGTTATTATAGCTAACACTTTGGTCAGCTTCGGTTCTTTTTAAATGTGCTTTATAAAATAAGTAATACATAGTATTGTAAATATTGTATTTTCAGAAATATTAAATGAAAAGTAAGTTCGTTTTAAAACAGCGGTTCCCAAAATGGGGGTCGGGAACCACCGGGGGGTTGCGGGACAATGAGGGGGTGTTGCTTTGTGATTTCCAAAAATCTAATTAATTTCATTAAATCATTTTAATTACCATATTTTATCCATAACCAACATATATATTTTTATATGTATATATTTATATGTATATAAAATTCAGCTGTAATCTCTCGGCTGTGTGTGTAATTTAAACATGGCGGGTTTTTTGTTTTCATTCTGGCTTGTTGCGTAAGCGAATGACGTATCTCTGTAAACCAATAGCGTTCAGCTGCGCGTCTAGCTCCGCCTTTTGGTATTCGTTCTTGTGTTTGGTACCCTTTTGAAAGGGTGCTGAAAAAGTGGTACGGTATGGTTCGGTTTGGTACGCCTTTTGACAGTAGAAACGGCCATAAAAGCGTACCCGTACCATACTACTCAGTGGAAACGGGCTATTAGAGGATATTGGGGGTCATTGTTATCTTGGGGGTCATCCGCTGAAAACAAGCTAAATTATCAGCCTGTTTAAGTATAGGAGCACTATACACAAGCTAATTTTATTTTAAAATGGGCACAATTATTTCATGTATCCTGAAGTCAGATTATTTGACTTTAATTGTTTTAATTTTTTCAATTATTTGAAAAATTATTTTCCATTATTTGACTTTGATTGTTTTTGATTGTTTTAAGGAAAATCAACCTTAATTGTATCTCATTATTTCTGAAAATAAAACAGGTCGTGCATCATTAACAAGAAAATGCTTCCTTATTTAAAAATCGTTATATATTTGGACTAAAAACAAGGCTGCATTTGTTTTGGCAGTGTATGAACAATTGAAATTAAAACATAAGCTAAACAAAACTACTGCTGCTTGAAGTTATGAGTCAGTTTAGCATCACAATGTATCTTTCAGCTCTTTTGCAGGAAGCTAAATACTAATCCTTACTAGATTAAATAAAATTGTTTTACAGTTAAGTACTAATGCATCCACTAAAAGTTTACCCGCCATTAGCAGATGTGGCAAAAAGTTACTTCTGGACCCTGCATGCGGAGATTATGGTGTGAGGAACATCCAAGAAAGTGCCACAAGAGCATGTAAACAGGCCTCATAGCAGAAAGACGAGAGAGAGAGAGAGAGGGATTGGGTGAAAGAAGACAGAGCAAGAGAAAGAGAGACAGAAAGGAGACAGGTGAGTCAGAAACACCTCCCTCCTGCAGGGGGCGCTAAGCATTAAACTGCTGATGGAGAGGGGGTTGATAAGAACAGAGAAATAACTTTCCTTTTTATTTTTGTTTTGGAGGGGGAGGTGGATTATAGGGGAAAAGAAAGCACACTGATCTGAGGACAGAGAGATAAATGAGGGCCAGAGGTCAACATGATGTCTGTATGAGGTCAAAGGTCAGAGAGTAGGAGGAAGAGGAGGAGGAGGAGGAGAGGAAGAAGGCTGGGCTGCATGTGACATATCAGAAACACAAAGCACGGGGTAAAGGGAACAGGTTTAATGCTCTGCCTGAGTTTACAGCCCCACTATTTAAAAACAACGAATGGCTCTCCCTTTCAGAAAAATCGAGGGTTGTGTGAACTGAGCTTGTTATTTGAAAAGAGGCATCTACAAAACACAGGCTCATTAGAAATACGTGCTTTAGTGTGCATTTTTGTAAACCCCTCCCCCACAAATGACTTCTATATACGTTTGACTGCAGTTTCTGGGTAAAATGAACACTAGAGGGCAGTGTGACGGTAACAAATTTAGTTCCTTTTCCCACTAGTGATATTTCGATGGTCATATTACAGGATTATTTTGGTGTAGTTCTTTGCACAACACCAAATAAATACCACAAAACTATTTTAAAGCGTCTGGGTTATAATCCAATACATTTCCCGCACCTATTTATTTTCGTATGCACAACATTTCTGGTGTGGTTGGTTGACTCAATAGTTTAAAAGCCCGATAGTTTGAGTCTGGTGAAGCACGGTTCCACAAAACTCAAATCAAGGTCAAATCTACGGAGCTAATAATATGCCAAAACAATCT
The DNA here is from genome assembly GCF_052040795.2 of Danio rerio. Lineage (NCBI taxonomy): Eukaryota > Metazoa > Chordata > Actinopteri > Cypriniformes > Danionidae > Danio > Danio rerio. The sequence continues at coordinate 76,260,066 of NC_141025.1, forward strand.
GAATTTGAATTGTTTTAATTTGAACTATTAACAATTGTAATTTAATAAAACTGAATATTATATGCCATTAAAAATGTTTTAAATGTGAATTTCTTAACTTGAATTTGAATTTCCTAACCTGAATATTGAACATCTAAAATTTAAGACAACTAATAATTTTTATAGACATATTTTGAAACTTTTTTTTTTTCTGAATACATAGATTGCCGATAGTCAATTTGCAGAAGAATGGTCTCCTCCTGAGCCAAACAAACGCCAGCAAACTCACGCAGCTCTGTGATTGGCCAAAAGGCTGAGTTTGACTTTTCGGTGATCATCACTTCCCTGTTGATGACGCCCGACCTACTTTCTGCACGATCTGAATTTCACGATCTGAATTTCTGGTATTGAATTTTAGAATATTGAATTTGACAATCCAGGCTCATTCTGAAAATGGAATCCCGTGGACGTTTCTGGAGACTGCAAAATACATCCCAGGAGGTACGTGTTTTTGCAGTTTTTGTTTTCGCGTATCCACAAGAGGCCACTGTGTGCTTTTCATATATCAAAATTCTCTTGCGAGGCCGCTGTCGACTGACTGTCAGTCTATCTGTCTGACTGACTAGGCGACCGATCAATTAGTTTAAGAAATTAAATACAGCCATAAGTAACTCCCACTACATAATTCGCGGTCTCTAGAAATGTCCACGAGACTACGTTTTCAGAATAAGCCTGTGTTGGAATTCGATGTTGGAATTGTGTATTGTTATTGTTACAAACATTGTTAAAAATCTGCAGTCTATGCGTTCAGTTTGAAAATACGTCTATAAAAATCTGACTTAAAAAAAATGTTTCTTAAATTTTAGATGTTCAATATTCAAGTTAAGAAATTCAAATTCAACTTAAAACATTTTTAATGACATATAATATTCAGTTTTATTAAATTACAACTGTTAGTAATTAAAATAAACACAATTCAAATACAGATTGTTTTGGCATATTATTAGCTCCATAAAAATCAAGGTAAAACTACATTGATGCAATGCAATTTTCTCCTACGTTTGCTTTTGAAAACACTATTGGTTGGGTTTAGGTCAGTGGTTTGCTAGGTGATCTATAGAAGCGCCAACTTCTGTACAATCGCCAACTTCTCATGGACATGTACAGAAGAAGGACATGTAAATAACGCAAATAACAAAATGCACCCTAAGTTACATATTCATACACTGTAAAACCCAAAAAGTCAAGATAGCTCAAACTATTTGAGGAAACCGATTGCAACAAACTATTTAAGTTCAAAAACTAATCCTAATGAGTACTGTGAACTGAATATATTTCAGTAAATGAAGCAGTTTGAGTAATGTAAAACCCAATAATTTAAGGCAACTCAAACCGCTTGAGGAAACCAATTGCTACAAACCATTTAAGTTAAAAAGTAATCTGTACTGTGAACTTACTCCATATAAGTTGAATTAATGAGGTATTTAATGAACACTTTACCTTCAACATTAAGTTCAAAACTCTTTTCGAATGAGTATAACTTTCAGTCAATTTTGAGTTAACTACACTCATTTCATTTAATAAAGTTGTCTGTTGGGTTTTACAGTGTAGTAGATTCACAAAAACGTAGACAGCGCCCTCTAGTGGATTTGTCGTCAGAAGCTGCAATGAAACGTAATCAGAGGAACGCATTTAACATTTCGCAAAAATGTAGCCCAAGGCACGTATTTCCAATGAACATGGGTTGCTTTTACACTGGGCAGTTATAGGAACTCGGTTATAGGAACTAGCCACCCAGCAATTACATTTTGGTCACTTTCCTGGTTACATTCACACTGTTAATGTAATTTAAGTGTGGCACTCAGCAACGTCAACAACTTGAGGACAGAGAATGTTGTGATCCACCTATCAGTCTTTTCTGTGTGTAACCAGCCTGATGTCACGAGAAAACGTAAGTATTTTACGTTTTGTCAGTTTAGTGGCTAATACGAAATTGTACAATTTTAAAAATTAGGCATGGCAGCTAACCCCACCCCTAAACCTAACTGTCATTGAGGGATGAGCAAATCATACTAAATTGTACGAATTAGATCGTACGAATTCATACGAATATGCCAATAAATCAAAAAGTTACGAATTGCCGTGAGATTGTGTTGGTGTAACAGTTTTAACATATGTGGTTTCCAATATGTGTACACTTGGCCATAGTAGTTCCTATGGTAGTTCTGGTACTGGTAGATCTATAGGCCTGTGTTAGTCTATACTCTGAAGTAGAGACTACGTAAGTACACAGGCTAAATGCATTCCTATAACTAAACTGTCAAAAAGAAATGTACTTAAAGGCACAATATGCATAATTGTTTTTCATTTACTCTAAATCTATATTTAAAAAACACTAGAATGGTGTTATATTTTGCTGACTTGTGTACTTACAAATGTAACCCTGCCAATCCTACACCACCCAACCCACTCCAAGCTGGGATTGAACCAGCGACCTTCCGCATGGGAGTCAGTTGCTCTAACAAGGAGGCTAAATACCATAGCCTCTAACATCTGTCGCTAGAGCATGTTAAGAGGTCAGAGTGAGGTTTACCTGCACAACACTTACTAGCTGGTCTCCGTTACACTTACATTATCCCAGATGTTTGGAAGAATTTTTAAATACAGAGAAATAAGCAATTTTAAAAAGTGTTTGGATCATGTTCTGTGAGTTCATGCTAATTACATCTCACACACTCTCGATTTCCAGATTGGTCTTCTAGAAAACAAGGAAACAGCAGCGAGGCTTAGATATGTTGTGTTTTATTTGACTGCACAGAGCAACATTATAAGACCAAGATGTATTAAGTTTGATAAAACAGCGCTGCTTCTTCTCCATGTGATCACAAGCGGAAGAACAGTAAGTGTTGGACTGTGTCATAATAAAAGCTCTGCTGCTTATGTGTTGCATTGCATTAGCAGGATGATTCCAAAATATGCTATTGTTTGTTGAGAATATGCGCCCTCTAGTGGCGAAAATGACATACTGTGCCTTTAAGTCAATAGTTGTAGGAACTATACTAATATTCCTCTAGTGCAAAAGCCCTTAACGGTTGATTTTACTTCACAATGATCCTTAAAATTGGGCAAAAAAGTCCTTTTTTAAGTATCTCACAGGTGTGTATTCTTTAGAAGCGCCTGTTCCATTGATGCTTGTGTCTAGAAGTCACTCCAATCTCCTTACATTACAGAGCAACACAATGGTTGCATTTTACTTTTAGATGCACAAACCACTTAAGCACATCCTCTCCCCTCTACTTCCCCTGCAGGAGTGTTAAGTGTGTGATTAACAATGACATTAATTCGTTAATTTAGAGATTGAATACATAATACTTGTCTGCTTTATTGTCGTTTTTCTTTGTCACAGTAAAAAAAAAGACTATTAGAACTATAGAATAATGCATAAAACAATAGCAAGAAAACAAATAACAAATAATCAACTAACACATTTCAAGTGATCAAGGGTTTGGAATATTCCAATTAAACATGTTACCAGCAGGCCATGTAACATTGATGTACTGACGTCAAAATTAATAGCTCCCCTGTATATTTTTTCCCTCCGTTTACCAGAAAGGTTAAACATTTCTAAATGTAATAGTTTTAATGGTAACATTTTATTTCGATGGTCCGTTTGAGTATAACAGTAGTAGACTGTTTGCTTAATATCTGCTGATACTGCTTCTAACCAGACATTTAACTGACTATAAGAAACTTTGCAAGTACATGTCAACTTAACCCTAACCAAAGAGCTTAGAAGAACCAAGAGGCGACACTCAATAGAACGTTCCATTGCAACAGCAGCGCCCAGCAACAGCCCCGGATTTCGCCATTTTGGAGTAAAAGTGATCGGCTGTCCATTGGATCTCATTACTGTCACGATGGCAAGCAGCTGCTTTGTTTTTCATTTATTTATTTAAAAAGCGCATTAAAGCAGATACAACCTAAAAGACGACAATACAACACTTACGATGACAATCATCAGCACTTTTAATAGTTTATTTTACAGACTTATAATATGCTGTTGTTCTATTGGAGTTTTCAGTCCAAAATGGCCGCCGCGCCCTCTAGTGGCTGTTTACCAAATTACACTAGAGTGTCGCCTCTTGGTCATTTTAAGCTCTTTGCCCTAACCCAGGGCCGGAGTGGGACTCTTTTTCAGCCCTGGAGTTTCAAGCCTTAGACCGGCACACCTCAGCTCACCACTGACTATATTAAAATAAGGTTATTTCCAATTCAGTTTCTAATTACACTATCACGTCTTTTTTTGAGAAAACAGCACTTTTAGAACTTCAAATGTTCAACAACCCTTACAGTATTATGTCTTAACAATAAAAATGAAAAAAAAAAATTGTTACTCAGACAAGGACCGAACTCAGGTTGGCCGTGTCATAATCTACCGTACTAACCACTGTACCACAACAGCTGTACGTTTGATGGTGACTTATCTAGTTATATCATCATTAACCTGCATCCTGCTCACGAGGCTACGAGAAAATGGATAAAAAGAGCAGAGCTGCGGTACAATAATGAATAAGAAGGCTGTGGTCAAGTAAATAAATAAATTATTTCTAAAAAGTGTGACTGCTGAGAGCAACCGATTCTGGAACTAGGGACACCGGCCCTCGCGGCCAAAAAACGGACCGGCCCACCGGGAATTCTCCCGGTCCTCCCGATTAGCCAATCCGGGCCTGCCCTAACCCCAACCTAACGATCTACTTATGATCTAATAAGAATTAGCTGGCATGTAGATGCAATGTAAATTAAATTCAGCAAAAGGACCATCAAAATAAAGTGAGACCGTTTAATAACTCTAATAACTTCTAATAATTTCTAATAACTGATTTCTTTTATCTTTGCCATGATGACAGGACATAATATTTGACTAGATATCTTTCAAGATACTAGTATTCAGCTTAAAGTGACATTTAATGGCTCAACTAGGTTAATTAGGCAAGTTAGGGTAATTATGCAAGTCATTGTATAATGACCTTTTGTTCTGGAGACAATCAAAAACAAATATTGCTTGAGAGGGCTGATAATGTTGACCTTAAAATGATCTTAAAAAATTAAAAACTGCTTTTATTCCAGCCGAAATTAAACCAATAAGACTTTCTTCAGAAGAAAAATATCATAGGAAACACTGTGAAAAATTCCTTGCTCTGTTAAACATCAGTTGGGAAATATTTAATAAAGAAAAAAATTCACAGAAGGATAATTCTGAGTCTAGAAGACAGACAGAAGTTAGCTAAGAAAATGCATTGCAAAATAAATTAATGAATTTACTGTAGGTTGGGTAAATACTGCGTAAATTTGGGTGAATTATCCCTTTAAAAAACATCTCAGATCGCTAAAATTCATAAACTGGATCAAAATGCAGAGTTGCTGCTCCCTTTGTGTAGGAGATTCCTCAATATTTGTCCCAATATTGCACATTCACAGTGCAGGACTCAGACTTAATTGCTGATCCACCACTAGAGGCCAGCATGGTGCTGCACATTTACACACTGCATGCTGAGCATGCACAAAGTCTCACAATGAAGTCTGGCTTCTCTCTACACAGGGTGTGAACACACTCTCTGAAAGCATTTCTTTTTTTTTTTTACAGTTTACAGGGAATGGAAACTGAGTGTGATCAAACAAGTCTTGGATCCAGATGGAAGTGGTATTTCTAAAATATTTCAAAAGAGAAATGATGGCCATAGCTGGTTTAAAATACATTCAACAAGGGTCAGGGTCTGTTTTAGGGGCGGAAATGCAGAGCAGCAGTGTGATGTCCTCACCACACACACTTCAAATGAATAAAGCATATGGCTAGGGGCTCTATCATATAATTAGTAATATGGGTGTTTTAATTTTATTTATTTATTGTTAATTTCAGTCTGGTGCAGTTATCATTTTCATTTGTGCATCCATTAGTGTGCTGGTCAGACAAGAATGTGCTTTGTTGGCACATTACTATTTTGAAGCAACTGAAATAGACCGTACCATTGACCAAAGCTGGCCTAAAGTCATTGACGCAGCGATTTATTTATTTTGTTATTCAAAGCGTAAGGGCCATGCACCTATATATATATATATATATATATATATATATATATATATATATATATATATATATATATATATATATATATATATATATATATATATATGCTAATTACACACACAGGGATATATATATATATATATATATATATATATATATATATATATATATATATATATATATATATATATATATATAACAGTATACAGCTGAAGTCAGAATTATGTGCCCCCCTTTAATGTTTTTTTTCTTTATATATATATATATATATATATATATATATATATATATATATATATATATATATATATATATATAATTCCCAAATGATGTTAAACAGAGCAAGGAAATTTTTACAGTATGCCTGATAATATATTTTTTTTTTTCTGGAGAAAGTCTTATTTGTTTTATTTTGGCTAGAATAAAAGCAGTTTTTAATTTTTAATATCCATTTTAAGGTCAAAATTATTAGCTCCTTTAAGCTACATATTTTTTTCGATAGTCTACAGAACAAACCATCGGTATACATTAACTTGCCTAATTACCCTAACCTGCCTAGTTAACCTAATTAACCTAGTTAAGCCTTTAAATGTCACTTTAAGCTTTAAAGAAGTGTCTTGAAAAGTAACTAGTAAAGTAGTAAAATATTATGTACTACCATCATGGCAAAAATATTTATACATAGTATAAGTTCATGTTCATATACAGCCATATAAGAACAATTCTTGAATCTGATTGGCTGATAGTCGTGCAATATTCTGCAAATAAGAGCACTCGTATAGCCTCTTCACTCTTGTATTACTCCGCCTACATAGAGCTACAAGCAGAGGATACTCTACAGTTTGACAAATATTGCAGTTGTTGGACAACAAAATGTACTTTTGAGGCTTTTTTTAGTCAAGAATGTAGTTGTTTAGATTGCAACTTTACAGTTTATTTATAAGGATAGTGCCTATTTTAAAATATTTATAATTTCAGAGCATCGGATTCAGTTCATCGGCTGCCATTAGCCTGTCTGAGCAGACCAAAGAAAGGGACGGTTGACGTTCCGTCACAAGATGGCAACAAAGACCGCATAATCAGTCCTCAGGGGAGAAAAACAGCATTTTCTCAGAGTAAGTTTTAAACTACAGCTGAACAAATCATTATAAATTAGGTTAGTGACATTCTAAGTCAATCTCTTTCTTTTGTATTTTGTATGTAGTGCTGTATTTATACCATAGTAATCTGGTAGTGTTTGCTTTTTTGCTGTTCATTATTGTGAAATTGCAACAGAGAAATACTGGGATATCTCTAGACTGATGGCATTTCATGCCATTAAGCCATATAATCTTAAAATGTGAGCAATAATCACCTGTTTTGTCATCATTTTAGACATTACGCAAGAGAATCATTGAAATACCAGCTCTAAAGTGACGTTTGTGAAGAGCAATGGCTTTTGCTGTTCTGGCGTCTGCTGCAGATATGAATAAGTGGCGGAAGAAAGTAGTTCCTTGTACAAAAGAGTTTTTGAGACTCTCAGAGTTTGATTTTCTTTTTTATATACACGATTGTGTCGTCAAACTGTTGTACAAACCTAATATCACACTCGTTGCAGTGCGATATGGCTGTATATAATCACTGGTGGTAGGGATGCAACGATTAACCAATTTCACTATTAACCGCGGTTTAATTCGTCAAGGTTTATTAGTCGTAAAGGCTTCTCAACACCGTGGCATGAAACAAAACTGCTGCAACTAAACAAAGTTAAGGGCTGTTCACATTTTGCATCTTTTGCATGCGCAAATTCGCTTCCAATGGAGGCGCACAGCTTGTGTTCACATATTGGGATTTTCATACACATTTCTGCTCGCATCCAAAAAAGAAAAAATACAAAATAATAATACCGAACATTTTTGTAATATGGTTGCTCTAAAGTGCCTTTTAGACAGACATCCAGCAGCGCTTTAACTACATTTGTTCTCTTTAAAAGAGAAATACTTACATTTACTTGAGAAAATACTTTTAATAGATTTACATTAGACAAATAATGTTTATTTATTTATTTATTTATTATTTGTTTATTTATTTATTATTTATTTATTTGTTTATTTATTAATTATTCATTTGTTTTTTATTTGTTTTTTATCTATTTATTTATTACTTATTGATTTATGTATTTTTATTTTTTATGTGATTTATTTGTTTATTTATTATTTTTTATTTCTTTATTTATTAATTATTTATTGTTATTTATTTGTTTATTTATTATTTATTTATTTATGTATTTTTATTTATATGTTATTTATTTATTTGTTTTTTTATTAATTATATGTTTTTTTATTTGTTTATTTATTATTTGTTTGTTTGTTTATTTATTCGTTTATTTTTAAAATGTATTTTCAGTATAAAATTATTACTTGTTTAAACGTCAGAAACTTATCTCACTTATTTTTAAGTCCAAGGAGAAATGGACTATTGTTTGCTCATTATTATTATTTTGTGTTGCACAGTATTATTTGGTTACTGAGCAGCAATCAATAATACTTTAAAATATGAGGAGTTTTCATGTAATTTTAGAAACTAGTAGTTTTATGCATAGTAACCGTGAAACCGTGATTAGTCCTCAGACTATAATCGTACAACCAAAAACTATAATCATTGCATCCCTAAATGGTGGAAAGCATGGGTTGACACGATGCCGCAAGCTTGCTTCCCACCAGTGCCAATTTACAGCCATATTGCACTGCCACTCGTGTGATATTGCTCATTTATAGCTAATATATTTCTACATGTTTGTATTTCCACTGCTTGAAATAAACATATATGTAAGCCATTTTTGCAATATTTTAAAATATATGTTGCATATATGAGATATTTTGTATACATAAAATTCAATATATATATATACAGTATCAGATTTCTATAAGTGCACACTGAAAATTAGAAAATTATTAGATTAAGGTAAGTGGTTGCAAAACAATTTATATGGGCTGAATTTAAGCAAACAAATTAGGTTAAACATTACTAAACTGAATGTAAACATTACTGAACATTGGTTTGTTTAATATCAGACCATAGAAATCACTTACCTTAAGAAAAATCAGTAAATAAAGTGAATAATTTTATGTCTAAAAAATCCACAATTTACATGGGAACGAGAGGATCTTTTACAAAATCTTTGAAAATATTTCCAATTGAGACAGTCTACAAGAGAATATCAACATAATTCTGGAGGGGTGTCTTCAGGTCTGGTCCTGGTGACGTCGGAATCGAAAGAGGAAATGTTAGATTCACGGCCAAACATATAGAGGGACAGATTTAGGGAAGATTGAGCTTCAGATATCAGCTGGATGAGAGGAAGAGCCAGCAGCGGATTATGTGGGATAAAGTGAAGACGAGTGCAAAGCAAATGTCTCTCTCTTACCATTTGTGATTCCAGGTGAGAGATGGTCTCGGTCGTGATGCCTAGACCTAGAAGCGTCCTGCTCCCAGCCCCCCTGCTGACCCGCCGGTGGTCCTCCCTGGCCCTCCATCATGTTCACAATGTCCACTCGGTCGATGCTCTTGAGGGCCACGTACAGGCTGTCCACTAGAGTGGTGAGAGACACACAGATGGTGGAGAAATGGAGAAGGGGAAGACAGGGTAGTTGGACATAAAGGATGAGGACAGAGACACGCCACTGACAAAACCAAAGGATTTCAAGACACTATTAGCAAAGACAATAATTTGGGGTTAAGTGCACAAATCTCTATTCAGTTTGTTAATCAAAGCAAGATGTACTGTGGATGAATCTGTCTCAGTCACGTGACCGATTTCTTTACAGCCACCATATTCATCGCCATCAGGAAAAAAACAGTCCAAAACTAACTATATCAAACCAGATATTGAGGTAAAATTGGCTTTATATTCACACATTCAGACTTTCTCCTTAATATTATCATTTCAGAAAAGTAGTATTTGCAAATTCTGGAATCATATTAGCAGCCAGTGACTATGTTTCACAGTCATTTTGACTAAACATTGTTCGCCGTCAATTAATTAGTGCTAATGTTGCTTTAAAGACATACTTGCCTATGATTTTAGACTGTATATTTAAAGTACCATGGTAAACAATTAAGGGAGCATGTCGCAAGTTGTCACTGAACGAATGTACAAATATAAAACCAGCTTTACCTCAATCTAAAAGATGAATACTTCAAGTTAATTTTATTGAGTATACTTGAGTAATGTAGACGTATATTTTGAATTTAATTAACATATTAACATCAACTCTATTTACTACTATTTGTATACTTGTAACTGTACTAATTTAATACATGTTGAGACTAAATTGGCTCACTTTTAATAAACAAAGGGATCATTTAAACAGGCCGTCTGCTGGGACTTAAAAAGTCTTAAACTAAAAAAACATATATATATATATATATATATATATATATATATATATATATATATATATATATATATATATATATATATATATATATATATATATATATACATATAAATTTTAGGCCTTATTTTAGGCCACTTTAAATATGTTTTCATTTTAATTTGTCCATGTAAAGCTACTTAATTAGGTCAACACTCATCCAATCACCAACTAAAAAATCTTTATTTAACTAATATTATAATAGCTCATTTAAATACCTTTATATTTTTATTATCTTTCTTAAAATATCATTTATTTAAAGGTTTTTTAGTTTATTATAGTATTATTTTTCTAAATTATGTTTTTAAAAAGTTAAAAAGGTTTGCTTATTTTTACAACTTGGCTAAGAAAAAACTGATATGATTTTGTTTTTTGTTTTTTTGATGGGGTAAGTAAAAATGATTTTAAACAGTTTTTCATCTCATTTTAAGCTTGAACAACTAAATGAGTGTCTAATGTCTAACTTATGTCTAATGAACAGATTATAATTTAATTACATTACAACTTTTATGCTGTAAAACGAGCCGTATGAAACTGAAAATAGTTTAACCTTTCACTGAAAGTTTATCAGTAGAGGAAAAAACATATACCCTATAAGAGGCGACATTAAAGGTACAATATGTTGGATTGCCAGTCCATAATCAGAATATTGTGATTGTAATTATCAGAAAAAGGTTTTTTTTTTTACCAGGCACCTCTGATGACAACTGGATGCACATGCAGGTTGCCAGATTGACGACATCAACAGGAGCGTGAAGATCAATCATTACAGCTAATGTTTATGCTTTTAATATTTGAATTGTTCACAAAATAAAAAACACCTCATGTGGATTTTTATAACTCTGAATCTGCTTCTCATTTCAGAGGCTGGTAACTGTCTTCCAGAGGTCGTATTTTTGTCTGATTCCGCATACACTCATATATATAATTGGGTGAAATGGCAGTGTTGAAGAACGGGTGTTAAAATGGATGGATGAAGGAGCACAAACTAAACACCTACCGTAAGGCATGTCCTAAATGATCGATAGCCCCGCACTAAAAGACTGATAGCCTTACCCTAAATGCCAGACAGCCCCACCCTAAAGGACTGATAGCCCCACCCCCTAAAGGACTGAAAGCCCCACCCTAAATTACTTACAGCCTCTGCACTAAAGGACTGATTGCTCCGCACTAAAAGACTCACCATAAATGCCGGATAGCCCCGCAATAAAAAAGGACTGACAGCCCCACCCTAAATGACTTATAACCCCGCTCAAAAGGACAGATAGCCCTGCCCTAAAGGACAGATAGCCCTGCCCTAAAGGACTGATAGCCCCACCCTAAATGTCGGGGTGGCTGGACAGCCACGGCTTAAATAACTTATAACCCCCGCACAAAAGGACTGATTTCCCCGAACTAAAAGACCCACCCTAAATGCCGTATAGCCCCACCCTAAAAGACTGATAGCCCCACCCTAAATGTCAGATAGCCCCGCCCTAAACATACAATAACCTCGCACTAAAGGACTGATAACCTCACCTTAAATATCGGATAGGCCCACCCTAAATGACTTATAACCCTACACTAAAGAACAAATAGCCCCGTCCCAAAGGACTGATAGCACCACAATAAATGTCAGATAACCCTGCTCTAAACGACTGATAACCGCGCACTAAAAGAGTGATAACCCCACCTTAAATGCACCCTAAATGACTGATAGCCCCACCCCAAATGACTTATAGCCCACACTAAAGGACCCACCCTAAATGCTGGATAGCCCCACCCTAAATGCCAGACTGCCCCGCACTTACGGACTGATAGCCCCACCCTAAATTACTCAAAACCCCACACTAAAGGACAGATAGCCCCACCCTAAAGAACTGATACCCCCACCCTAAAGAACTGATAGCCCCACACTCAATGTCAGGTAGCTCCGCCCTAAACAACTGATAACCCCGCACTAAAAGAGTGATAACCCCACCTTAAATGCCCGATAGCCCCACCCTACAGGACTGATAGCCCAACCCTAAATGTCAGGTAGCCCTGCCCTAAACGACCGATAACCCCGCACTAAAAGAGTGATAACCCCACCTTAAATGCCAGATAGCCACGCCCTAATAGACTGATAGCCCCACCCTAAATGATTTATAATACAGCACTAAAGGACAGATAGCCCCACCCTAAAGGACTGATAGCTTCACCCTAAATATCAGATAGCCCAGCCCTAAACGGCCGATAACCCTGCGCTAAAGGAGTTATAACCCCACCTTAAATGCCGGATAGCCATGTCCTAAAGCACTGATAGCCCCATTCTAAATGTTGGATAGACCAGCCTCAAATGACCGATAGTACTGCCCTAAATTACTAATTGCCCCGCCCTAAATTACTGATAGCCCCACCATAAAGGACTGATAGCCCCACCCTCATGGAATCCCATGTGACCAGGAAAGTTGTTTTAAGGAGGAAGGGAATGTTATGGTGTTTGATTAAAGTTCATGGGGTCAAATGAATTTTTACTACATAATACATGATACACTGTTTACAACAAGAACATACATATAAATATAATAAGAGTACATGTTGATTTCATAACAACTTCAAGCTAATTTAAAAACTGAGGCTTACTTTATGAGAAATACTTCATTTGAACTTTTTAAAAATAGATAGCACATACGATTTTTCCACTGTAAGTTTAGAGGATGAAAGGATAGAGAAAGGGAGGAAACTGCAGGACAGCAGGACCCGAAGCACAGCAAGACAGCTAGCTCGCTAGTTGTGCAATGCTAATTCGCATTCCACAACCTGGCAAGTAACTTTATGAAGTTAGAACAATTGAGTCGTGCCCCACAGCATTGCACATTAAAAGCATGCCAGTACTTCTATAGCAACAAATATGGCAGCATGTTCATACAGTTACGTCACATGAGACAGATGAAAAAAGCTCACACAGATAATCGAGGTATTCTTAAAGGATCATAGTGAATGGACGCTAGGGCACTCACTTTTGGCTCTCTTCCCCTCTCGGGCGGCCCACAGGTTGAGCAGCGTTGAGCTCTGCTCTAAAAGGGAGTTGGGATTCTCCACACGGATCTTATTTATTTCATCTACATTAAACTGCAGTTCCCGTCCCAACTCTGCACAGGAATTAGACAGGAGACATTACGCCGCGGCATGAATGAACATGCTTCATCACTCATTCCAGTGGCTGATTTTAGATTAAGCACAGTTTAGTTGAAGTATGACCAAATTTGTGCCACTCAATAAAAGACTTTTATGTAAATAATAGTGCTGGGCGAACATTAATCATGATTAATGGCATCCAGAATAAAAGTTTGTTTTGAGATATAATATATGTGCGTGTGTTATATATATATTATGTATACAATGCTCAGCGTAAATGAGTAGTGATGGGGAAATTAAGCTTTCTGAACCAGTGAAGCGCTCGACTCGTTAAAGGTTGGAAAAAGGTTTGTTACTTAAAGCTTTCTAAATTAGAGCTCGATGAGGACCTCTTCTGGTTAAAGTGAGGGAAAGCACTGTGTTGCAATAATGTCACAACATTCACAACTGACCAACTCAATTATGTAGAAATACAACAATAGTAATATAAACACATTGGGCCCTATCATACACCCGGCGCAGTGTGGCGCAAGGCGTGACGCAGTAGTCTTTTGGTAGTTTAAGCTTGGCGCAAGAGTCGTTTTGAGGCGTTGCGCTACGCTGTTTAAATAGCAAATGCATTAGCGCTCATTTGTGCGCCCATAGGCGTTCTGGTCTAAAAAGGAAGGCGTTCTGAGGCGGACCGCTGGCGCGTTGCTATTTTGAGAATCTATAATAGATTTTTCATTAGACCAAAACTAACCCGGTCTAAACTCCGGCGTAGAGTTGCACCTCGCTAACACACTGCTTAATACACACAAGAGAGCAATAAATATCTTTACATATGAAAAAATGTAAATATTAAGGATATATATAGGACATAATAAGAATAGATATAGAATATAAATATAAAAGACTAAAATATTACAAAACATATTATTTTCTAGCCTACATAAATATGAAAAATCACTACTTTTATGTCTTCTTCATCTCGGGAGGCTTTTTTAGTTCATTCATAAAAATTTGCTTTTGTATAATGTTATTATTATTAGCAGTATTATTTATTATATCCATATTTATATTTGTTTTATTAAAAACAAGCTTAGATTTGCCCACCTGTCAGGTTTTAGACCATATGGGGCACAGCATGTGTTTTAGGATATAACTCAGGTTTTTGAACACATTTTGTTATTATTGTTGATTTATTCGTTTGCTGGAAATTAGAACTGAATTTAGAAATAGTTTTGAAACTAATATTTGCGCTTAACAAACAAAAGTATTTATTTATAGGCTAATTGATGTCTGTGCGTAAAGGTTTCCCTTTCCAAGAGCGAAAGTGAAAGTGATCCATTATCTCTCATTCTCACGCAGTAGATGCTCTGTTTAACAGTTCTGTTAAAAAACTGTTAACTGTTCACTGTTTGCTTGTGAAATGCTCATTTTTTCCACTTAGACTTACTTTGCGTCCTGTAAATAGCGAATGCGCTTTTGGCGCGACGCAGCTGGGTCTTAAAGGGAATTCACATCCGCACGGTTTATGAGAATAAAAGCCTTTGAATATTTTACCAGACACATTTACTTGCTGGATGTTAGTCCAACACAATCTCACGGCAATTCGTAACTTTTTCATTTAGTGGCTGATTCGTATGAATTCGTACGATCTAATTCATACAATTTAGTACGATTTGCTTATCCCCGAATGACGGTTGGGGTTAGGGGTGGGGTTAGGTGCCACGCCTCCTTTTTAAAATCGTACCATTTTGTACGACTAAACTTGTACGAATTCGTACGAATTAGCCACTAAACTGGCAAAACGTAAAATACTTACGTTTTCTCGTGAGATCAGGCTGGTTAGTCAGATAACGTTAATATGTTCATCCTAATGTCAACCGTGTAAATAATTATCGATAAGATGCTTATGATAAGCCAATGTTTGTTTACCTTCAAGCTTTGCGTGTGCCCATGATGAGCGCCAGCACACACACATATCATGTACATCTCGACATGCGAAAGTGTTTCTCTATATGTTTTCATCGAAGTTGTTCACAATACTGATCCATCCACAGAGTTTGTGATGTAGTCAAATGTTTACAAACACAAACGCATTTCTGGGTAATGATGTCAGAATTTACCGCTAGTTTGGAATGAATGTGTGAACGCTCTTTTCCGGAAAAATTCCGGAACGTCCTCGCCTGTGTGAACAGCGCTATTTTGAATCTACCGGTAAAGTCATTCCGGAAATTTTCCATATATTTACCGGTATCACTGTGTGAAAGGGGCTTATGGCTGCACCAGCCAGCTGGCCTCCGTTAAACACTAAACTACAATATGCAGTGGTTTTCTTTAAAGATAGTTGTAAAAAATATGCTAATACACTTTAGTATGGTTCAAAACCTTTTTTACAATTAATTACGATTGTATTTTAGATTAATTACTGGTGTGTGGGAGCGCTGCAGTGCTTTGAAACAGCAGAAATGTATGTAATTGACGCCTAATCTCTCGCTATACACTTTAGGGCGTACTCACACTATGCTATCCAAATCATGCCCAGGCCTATTTCACGGATTGTTTGAGAAGTGTGAATGCGCTGAAATGGGCTCAGATGGTCAGAAACTTGTAAATAACTCATGACAGAATAAAGTTTCGTTAAACCAAGCACACCATTGTTTTTCTTGTGAAATTCCCAATAAGTTTGATGTGTCAAATGACCCTCTTCCTATTGAAAAAAACTAAAGTTGGATCTAAGATGGCCGACTTCAAAATTGCCGCCATGGTCACCACCCATCTTAAAAAGTTTGCCCCCTCACATACACTAATGTGCCATAAACAGGACGCTAATATCACCAACCATTCCAATTTTATTAAGGTGCATCAATATAAATAGCCCACCCTGTATGATGTATATAGCTTATATCTAAATATCTATATGTAAATATAAATAAACATTTTATCAAATATATTTGTGTATTTTTATATACATAATAAATAAACAGCGCACACACACATATTAGGTCAAAAATAACTTTTATTTTGGATGCAATTAATCGCGATTAATTTTGGCCTAATCAATTATTTGACAAATCAGTAATCAATCATATACAGGCTGTATACATTGGGGGATAAAGAATAAGTAAACAAATCTAAATAACATTTAGATAACTATGAACTGGAAATCAGTGTAAAAAACAAAAAAACAAACAAAAACAAGCGGACAAAACTAATAATTGGACTTTTCTCTGCAATAGTGTTATACCAATTTGTATTTGAATTTGTTCTACCAATTTGATTCTCCTTCTAAAAATATTAGATTTGAAATCTACGGCTTTTAAATTTTAAAGCAATGATGTGTAAGCAGGAGATACAAACAATAAAATACAGTATAAAATGTCAATTTAACATACAGTTGAAGACCAAATGATCAGCCCTAGCTCCTGCAAAATACTATTCATTCATTCATTCAGTTTAGTTTCTTAATTATTTTGTGTGTTTTCTCTCAGCTGCAACCCATCACTGGGAAACACCCATACACTCTTGCATTCACACACATACTCATACACTATACGGACAATTTAGCTTATTCAGTGCATGTGTTTGGACTGTGGGGGAAACCGGAGCACCCTGAGGAAACCCACGCCAACACGGGGAGAACATGCAAACTCCACACAGAAATGCCAACTGACCCAGCCAGGACTTGAACCAGCGACCTTCTTGCTGTAAGGTGACATTGCCAACCACTGTGCCACCATGTCACCCTATATCTTAAGATATACTAATTTATTCATTTATTCAAATTTATTTAATATGATCTTTAGTTTTAGGTCTGAAAAGCTGATATTGATTCATAATTGTGCTACTATTTGTCACTCATCTACACTTGTATTATAAACAAAACCAATGATTGCTTTATTAATAGTGTAAATGGTATCGTATGACTTTCAACAATCTGGAACGCTTTCAAATTTCTAATCTAAATATTAATTGATTATTGATTTGTCATTTGATCCATCATCAGGGTGCATGAATGGCTCCCCACACTGTAAAGATATCTGTTGATGAATAGTTTCTGCAGTTTGTGATTCACAAGTTTATTTATGGTTGCGAATTGCATTATGGGATGTTGATCTCTGCTCTGTTGACTTTTGATGTTGAAATATCAACTCTACAGTTTAACAAAGTGACTTTTGATGACATTTTAGTAGTTTGAAATATAATATAATGTGTAAGAAATACATATAATACACACATACATACATATAAATATATATATATATATATATATATATATATATATATATATATATATATATATATATATATATATATATATATATATATATATATAAACAGTTGAAGTCAGAATTATTAGCCCCCTGTTTATTTTTTTAACCAATTTCTGTAACCAGTTTTAATAACTCATCTCTAATAGCTGTTTTATTTTATCTTTGCCATGATGACAGTAAATAATATTTGACTAGATATTTTTCAAGACACTTCTATACAGCTTAAAGTGACATTTAAAGGCTTAACTAGGGTTATTAGACTAACTAGGCAGGTTGGGGTAATTAGGCAAGTTATTGTATAACGTTGTTTTTTTCTGTAGACTAAATAGCTAAAAAAATAGCTTGAAGGGGCAAATAATTTTGTCCTTAAATGATTTTAAAAAATTAAGAACTGCTTTTATTTTAGCCGAAATAAAACAAATAAGCCTTTCTGCAGAAAAAAAAAAAATATTATCAGACATACTGTGAAAATGTCCTTGCTCTGTTAAACATCATTTGGGAAATATAAATTTTTTTTTTAATTAAATTAAAAGGGGGGAGAATAATTTTTCAAGTCTATAAAATAACAGAAAATGTTGTTGTATAGCAAGTTGTTTGTAGCACAAAACCCAGAAAATATATCACTTTAAAACAGGGGTCTCAAACTGAAATTGAGGGGTGAGGGGGCATATCAGTGACTGACAATTCATAGGAGGGCCGCTTTAACATTTAAGCATAACAAAAATAGTGGAAACCTGATGTAATTGATGCACTCAGTCACTCTTCGCCAGAGTAAATGCAGTCAAAGCTTCTTTTTGTTTGTTGTTCTACATATTGAAGGGGACGTTTAAACTGCTATAAAAGTACCACAATTTAATAATAGGCATAATAACATTAATTATTATTCTGTCCAATTCAATTGTACTCAACCAAAAGCACAAGAGCAGAAAGCAGATTGAGTAACTTTAGTAACTTTACTGGCAATTACCCTTCTCGGTATCTTTCTTTTTTTTTATAAAACTACAACAAAGAAAAAAAGCAGGCTACAGTTTGACAAATGTTACTGTTGTTAGTCAACAAAATGTACTTTTGAGGCTTTTCTAGTCAAGAATGTAGTTGTTCAGATTGCAACTATGCAGTTTATTTGTAAGAATAGTGCCTATTTTAAAATATTTACAATTTCTGACAGCTCGTCGGCGACGAGAACCACATAATAAGCCCTTGCTCAGTGTGTTCTCTTGAGCGCGAATAAAAAAGCTGAAAAACAGAAGCCTCGTGGTTTTAAGGTGGACCGGATAGAGTCAATAAGAAGCTGCGAATAAGAAGCTGAATTCAGCCTTGTCCCTCCTTATCGCAAACACAACAGCAGTCTGGTGAGTAATCTCTGTAGACGAATGGGATTTCATGTCACGTTCAGTCTTATAATCTTAAAATGTGAGCAAAATTTGCTGTTTTGTCATCACCTTAAGGGGGTCACACACCAGAAGCAACGCTTCACATTACATTATTGAGTCATTCAAACACTAGCTCTAAAGTGACGTTGATGAATTAGTAACAGCTTCTGCTGTTCTGACGTCAGCTGCAGATGTGAATGAATGGTGGAAGAAAGTAGTTCCTAATACAAAAGGGTTTTAGACTCTGTGTTTGATTTTATTTTTTGTATGTACAAGATTGTGCCGTCGAACTGTTGTATAAACGTAATATCACACTCGTAGCAGTGTGCTATGGCTGTATATCAGCACTGGTGGGACGCTAACGCACGCCTTTCCCAAATGATGTTTAACAGAGCAAGGACATTTTCACAGTATGTCTGATAATATTTTTTCTTCTTGAGAAAGTCTTTTTCGGGTAGAATAAAAGCAGTTTTTAATTTTTTAACACCATTTTAAGGTAAAAATTACCCCCTTTAAGCTATTTTTTTTCTCGATTGTCTACAAAACAAACCATCGTTACATAATAATTTGCCTAATTACCGTTACCCTAATTTTTGACCGCAAGCCGGTAGTCTAATACCCTTGCTTTAAACTATTAAAAATGTTAATAAAAGTCACTTTTTCAAACTTTTCAAGGTTAAAAGTTGTTAGAACAAAGATCAAGGTGTCATAATGCAATTCAAAAGTATAAATCTGGAAAAAATAAAAACATGATACACAAAATACAGAAAATGCTGTTTTACAGATATTTTCACAGTGCGTATAGCATGAAAAAAAAAAGTTTAGCTTGTGCAAAATGATCTGTTGTAAAGCCAAAGAATGAAATCTCATCTGCACATGCTAGACTGTGTGACATTTAGATCCTACAGTGAATGACTTGTCAAAACATTTTGTATTCGCTATGCAACAGACACATGGAAACCAGAGATGTGTTGACAAGACATGGGCAGTTTAAGCATATTAAGCGAAAAGAAGGTGCATCCAAACCCTCACACTCACCAGCCCAGCTCAGGCCTAGCTGTTCAGCTATTAAAGCCATCTTTAACTCCGTCCTTTCCATGGCGCTCAGTGATGCTGCAGAAACCAGACCATCATTGGCTCAAGAGTTCAGCAAATCTGATGCTGCAGCTCACATCTTATTCAAAGCAGGGTCAGGCAAAGGTTGTATGAGATTTGGGGGCTTAACATGCAGGAGAAGTCAGTGTGGGAGCCGTCTTACCCATTGCCGGTTCATTCAGAGCGCTGTATCTTTCTCTGAGAGCCAGAGGAGTCAGAGTCCTCCTCCGCTCATCGCTGCCCATAATCTGTCAGATGAAGAGAAACGCTCTGTTAGAGGACAACTGCAGAGTTAAACAGATGTTTTTAATGTTCCTAGTTTCACAGATCTACTGGTCAGAGCAGTTGTAATGTTATCCTTATATCAGAATCAGAATCATAACATTTGTTTTTCCTCAGGACATATCCAACTTAAATAGTTTTCTCATCCATTGCTACCTGCTTTCTTATTGTCATAATCAATACAGGACCCTTACTGTTGGTCTCTGTAACCAATAAAGGCTCTTTTTTGCAAATAATATTATATGAATACTTTTATTTTTATGTATATCCTTAAAACTTATGGAGATGTCTATCCTCATCCAGATGGCTCTGCTGTTTGGTAAAATTGCTCTGATTGGTCAGACGGCTTTACTCTGCTCTGACTGGTCAGATGGTGCTACTCTTATCTGATTGGTCAGATTACTCTACTCCGCTCTGATGGTTCTACTCTGCTCTGGTTGGTCAGATGGCTCTACTCTGCTCTGATTGGTCAGATGGTTCTACTGTGCTCTGATTGGACCAATGATTCTACTCTGATCTGATTCGTCAGATTACTCTACTCCGCTCTGATGGTTCTACTCAGCTCTGATAGGACAGATGGTTCTATTCTTCTCTGATTGGACAGATGGCTCTACTCTGCTTTGACTTGTGGGATGGTCTTCCTTTTCTCTTTTTCGTCAGGTTGCTCTACTTTGCTCTGATTGGTCACATGCTTCTATTCTGATCTGATTGGTCAGATTGCACGGCTCTGATGGTTCTATGATTGGTCAGATGGTTCTACTCTGCTCTGATTGGACCAATGGCTCTACTCTGATTTGATTGGTCAGATTGCTCTACTCTGCTCTGATGGTTTAATCTGCTCTGATTGATCAGATGATTCTACTTTGCTCTGATTGGTCACATGGTTCTATTCTGATCTGATTGGTCAGATTGCACGGCTCTGATGGTTCTATGATTGGTCAGATGGTTCTACTCTGCTCTGATTGGACCAATGGCTCTACTCTGATTTGATTGGTCAGATTGCTCTACTCTGCTCTGATGGTTTAATCTGCTCTGATTGATCAGATGATTCTACTTTGCTCTAATTGGTCACATGGTTGTACTCTGCTCTCATTTGTCAGATGATTCTACTCTGCTTTGATTGGTCAGATTTTTATACTTTGCTCTAATAAGTTACATAGTTCTACTCTGATCTGATTGGTCAGATGGCTCTGCTCTGATTGGTCAGATGATTCTACATTGCTCTAATTCAGGGGTGTCAAACTCAATTCCTGGAGGGCCGCAGCCCTGCACAGTTTAGTTCCAACCCTGCTCCAACACATTTACCTGTAGGTTTCAAACAAGCCTGAAGGACTCACTTAGTTTGATCAGGTGTGTTTAATTAGGGTTGGAACTAAACTGTGCCGAGCTGCGGCCCTTTTGGAGCTGAGTTTGACACCTGTGCTCTAATTGGTCACCTGGGTTTACTCTGATCTGATTGGTCAGATGGTTCTACTCTGCTTTGATTGGTCAGATGGTTCTCGTTTGCTCTAATTGGTCACATGGTTCTACTCTGATCTGATTGGTCAGATGGCTCTACTCTGCTCTGATTGGTCAGATGGTTCTACTTTGCTCTAATTGGTCACATGGTTCTACTCTGATCTAATTGGTCAGATGGCTCTACTTTGCTCTAATTGACCAGATTGCCCTAATTGGTTAGATGGTTCTACTCTGTTCTGATGAGTCAGATGGTTCTTCTTTGCTCTGATTGGTCAGATGACTGTACTCAGCTCTTATTGATTAGGTTGCTATACTCCACTCTGATGGTTCTACTCTGCTCTGATTGGTCAGATGGTTCTACTCTGCTCTTTTTGGACAGATGACTTTGCTCTTATGAGTCAGATGCTGTATTCTGCTCTGATTGGTCAGATTGCACTACTCTGCTTTGATTGGTCAGATGGTTCTACTCTGCTCTTTTTGGTCAGGTTACTGTACTCTGCTCTGATTAGAGGGTTTTACTCTACTCTGCTCTGACTGGTCAGATTGCTCTACTCTGCTCTGATTAGTCAGATGCTCAAGATACTCTGATTTTTTTTAAATTCTGCAGACAGTTTACGTTCACAAAGAACTTACTAGCACATCGCACATAAGAAAACAGTGTTCGTCAACTATTGTCTTTAGTACCTTAATGCACGGCGGCATGGTCACGTTGAGGTTGCACAGCACGTGTTGGCTGTCTTCATATTTGGTTGACTTGCGCAAGAAAGACAAAAAGCCAGAGGGGTCTTTACTGCTGTCCCTCACCTGAGATAGAGATAAATTAAGCACAAACGAGTGATTATGATACAGGTATTTAATATTTTAAAAATACTAAATGGCAAATGCCTTATTCCACACAAATGCTCTATCGAGGTCAACAGAACTTTAGAAGACAGAACTAGACATTGTGCGAAAAATTTCTTTTGAGTTCTATTGATTCTTCCATCTACTTAAACCAGTCTGGGGTTTCTCCTCTGACCTTAAGCCAGTTTCACCCACACAACTAATTCTCTAAACTAGTATCTTTTATGGCCCATTTTCTGTAAACCCTAGCGATGGCTGACACATTTAAAGTCTCTTAAAGCCAGGCTCACTTATTCATTTATTCATTCATTCATTCATTCATTCATTCATTCATTCATTCATTCATTCATTCATTCATTTATTCATTCATTCATTCATTCATTCATCCATTCATTCATTCATTCATTCTTTCATTCTTTCATTCATTCATTCATTCAGCTTAGTCCCTTATTTATCAGGGGTAGCCAAAGCAGAATGAAATGCCATTTATTCCAGCACATTTTACGCAGCCTTTCTAGCCACAACCCAGTACTGGGAAACACACACTCACATTTACACACACACTCATACACTAAGTCGAATTTAGTTCAGTCAATTCACCTACAGCACATGTGTTTGGACTGTGGTGGAAATCGAAGCACCAGGAGGAAACCCACATGAACACGGTGAGAATATGCAAACTCCACACAGAAATGCCAACTGGCCCAACCGGGACTCAAACCAGCAACCCTCTTGCTGTGAGGCGCCAGTGCTAACCACTGAGCCACCGTGCTGCCCTAAAGCCAGGCTCACATTGCAATTCTGGACAAAAGATTCCTGTAATCCTTAAATTGCCTAATAAGTTAGTCTAGGATTTTTGAGCATACAAATACTGTAGTGCATGCAATTTACTTTACCTTGACGGACACAGGCAGTCTGTTGTCTTTAAAGGCCTGGAAGCTGAAACAGCGAGGCTGCTGGGCTGCTTTTCTTATAGGAACCAAGTTTCCTGAACACTCCAAATACAGCGGCATTCCCTCCATCACCTACAGAACACACACACACATGGGGAGATTTAGGCTTACAGGAGATGCATCTAAAAGTTGCAGTTTAGCAATTAACATTATCTTTTAAAAGTCAATAAGAAACATTAACTCATAAGGAAATCTGATCTGACATATATATATATATATATATATAATTATAGCTTATAAATTTGAACATATAGAGCAGGGGTCACCAAATTTGTACCTGGAGGTCCGGTGTCCTGCAGATTTTAGCTCCAACCCTAATCAAACACACCTGAACAAGCTAATCAAGGTCTTACTAGGTATACTTGAAACACCCAGGCAGGTGTGTTGAGGCAAGTTGGAGCTAAACCCTGCAGGGCACCGGACCTTCAAGACCGAGATTGGTGACCCCTGATATAATGTATATATTTCTAATTCCAACAGTTAAAAAAATATAGCTATTTTTTTACATTTTGAAATATATGTTGCATATATGTAATTTATGTGAAATCCAAACATGTGCTGCGTCCCAATTCGCATACCATTCACCTTAAATAGTATTCGAAAATTGAATTAGTATGTCCCAAATCGTAGTATTTTGAAAATAGTATGCCAAAGGTTCCTGGATGGTTTACTATTTCCGGTAAAAATCTTAGGTGTAGAAGTGTCCATACTCTAACCGCTGATATTGCCCACAATACATTACTTGTTGGACATGAATTCGATTAGAACTACAAATGAAGATAAAAAGTGTAAATAGACTAGAAACATGGTGGCCACGCGAAACCAACCGTCAAGCAGAAAGGCTACGATAAAGATGTTTGTATGACTGTTAAATAATACCTGGCCAACTGGAACATGTTTAAACCACGTGTTCTGTTTTGTGTTTCATCTGCAACAGCAATACTGAACTTGTATAAAGACGTGTTTGGACATTAACGTCTGAATGCATAAATATCCAAAGACCTGAGGAGATTTCTCTGCATGAAATGACTTGTGAATTAAAGATTAACCTGCTGCTGCTTCTCCAATAAGGTGTGGATGATTGATGCTCATAACCAAGCATACGACTGATCATAATCATCTGTTAACGAGTAAGAAGTATGTCACAAAGCTTGCAAAACTATTCCGACACACTCAAAAGTATATACTTTTCCTTCACAAAAAAAGTACACACTTTTAAGGTGTAGTATAAGTATGCAAATTGGAGGCAGCAATGATCTTGTATGTCATATATGTAATTTGCATACATTGTCACATGTCAAAGTTGTATATGGGAATCTTTGTAGAGCACTCTGTAATGTATGGTGGCTGCAAAATGGAAAAAAAAACAGGCATGCATGTAGGAAAGCACTAGTAAATTGGGAAATCCTTCAGTGTGACAACACAAACCAATGCAAATACAGAAATGTACTACAAATAGGTCTAACCACAACGGAAATGTGTCGGGGACTCCAAGAAGTGATAGACCTGGCTGATTCCTGTTTAGAGTGAGCATGCTTTTCTAATGTATTTGCCTTTGTTTTCTTAACTTGCAGCAGGTTTGAGCTCTCTCAGCCTTCATAGTAATGTCAAATCTTTCAGATTATTAAAAATACAAATGTAGCTGTGGATTTTATTCATGTCGGCTTTTTGTTCCAGAGCGGAGAATGAAGTTTGAGTTTAATTCTACTTCACTATACTTGTTTGGGGAAAGATCCACATATGAGTATTGGTTAAATGCTTTCCCTCACCTTCATTCATTTTCATTTTGGCTTAGTCCCTTTAAAGACCCTCCAGTACTTTTTTTTTTTTTTGAGATTTTAACAGATTTGTGTGTGTTGAGCATCAGTTAAGACAGTGTTAGCACCTGTTAGCTTTAATTGTGGGGAAAACTGGATAGATTTGAGCTTTTATCAGCTAATTTTTAGCTTCCGGTTTTAAAATTATTTTTGAGGCGGATCAAAATCCGTGACGTAGCGCAAAACTGCAGGTGCAAAGATGACGCGTCGAGTTCGCATTATTATTCATGGCAGAGTTTTCTTATCCTATGAAAAGAGCCGGCTTAATTATTCATGACTGCGCGTGCTTTCCGAAAGCAAGGTAGACCTGCCAGTGCCAAGCTGTGAGATCCTACCTTGATGACTGGGTGAGAACGCGTCCACGGCACACAGTATTTAGCTGTTCATGAAGGGTCGTATGTGTTTGTTTCCATGATCCACGGGGTTTGTTGCATGTTTTTCCCTGCGATGCTGTCAGGGCCGATACAGCAAAGCTGTTTGTGTGCAGCGAGCATTTTTGTCAGGAGAGCAGTACGAGAATTGGAGAATGGCGGACGCTGTCTTTTATCAGGAGTTCGTTCACATTTAGACACATCGCCGTGCTGCTGTTTTTGCCGATATCCTCCAGATTACCAGCAGGGCTAAGGGTTAAAATAGACGAGGCAAGAGACCTTCTGCACTGAGTCTGCATTCAGACGCGGGGATTGAGGGAGAAGTCCTCATTTAGTGTTTATATGAACACGTTATCTTTAAAATTATATAAATTGTGGTTGTGTGTATATGAAATTATGAATAACAAATGTCGCAGGGCATTCAATTACTGTTTATTTCTTAGCATTTTAACTTCGTAAACTTTAAACTCATGCGTCTCCTCACGGTTTGTGTCTCATTTTGTGAGCTAACTGACAACAGTTGTTCGCTCCCCTCCTTCTCCCCTGCAGGCCACGCCCACTCTCACCCTTTGCTCGTGGAGCTCCACGCCCATTATGATGCAACTTTTGACAAAAATCTGACGTAGACCTGAACCGAGAGTGAGGGGTGTCATGACCCTTTAAGGTTAGTACTGGTTTAAATATTCTGCTATGCTGATGTACAGGGATCTGTTGCGCCGCCCTCTTTTGAAAAGAGCATCTCATTTTAATTTAAAGCAACAGTCACCAAAAAAACACAATTTGGATCAGAGCCTAAAGGGGCTGTGTTATGATTTATGTTTTTTTTCTGTTTTTTTCACCCTCCTCTCCGTTTGCTCAACCCTAGGTTTCTTATTGGTTTATTATTCTGTCCATCATCATTATGACGCTCTCCGGTTCCACCAATCCCAGGACGAGCCGCAAGTATTTAAAGCCCTGTCAGTCCAGTGTGTGGTGTGCGCCCTGCCTCGGCGTACCCTTTGTGCTCCACGCAATTTGTTTGTGCAAATGCTTCGTCTATTTTGTGATCTCTCAGTTACTGTGATAATTCGAGTTGCTTGTTGAACTTTGTTGGCTTTAAGTAACATATGATGATGGTTGTGTGATTCTGAACTAAGATTTAACGGACTTATCCGGTTTGTTTAGTTTTAGTTTAGATTGATGTTTTGTTAGATTAGTTTGAGTGTTTTGCCACCCGTGTATTTTTTGAGCTTTGTAGTTTGATTAGTTTAGTTCGGGTGTCGTACACACTGAAGATCTCGGTTTTTATTTGTGTTTCTTTATGACGCCTAGTTTAGATATTAGATTTAAGGATTGTTTTGTTTTTGTTAATTTCTTTGATTTGGCTTACACTCGTTGTTCTTGTTTAAAGATAATAATTATAAATGTTTGTTTGTTTGTTTGTTTTTTCTCCCCCATTTATTATTGTTACATGTTTCAATTCAATTATTCAGTAAAAGCTTTAAATGAGAGTAACTGAACCTTGCCTCATTATTGATCCGTCGCACACATTACACCTGTCTCACTTAAATGTTACAGCATCCCACTTTAACATCATAAAACACGTAACAGGCTGTTTCAAAGAGTTGTAAAACAATTTGTGCAGTATTTTGAGCTGAAACTTCACTTCACATCTTGTAAAAAGGGGCACAATAGGTTCCCTTTAAGAGGCCTAAAAACACAAACTTTTAAAAGCAGGTTTCTAATAAAAGCCTTTGAAAATAATACCATTATAATCAAACATGATTGTGTTAAATGGTGACATCATGCGCATGTCTAATATACTATCAGCATGTAGGGATAGTGACATTATCCAACTCCTGGCCTGCAATGCATAACACAACATTTTCATAGTTTTAACAGATGTGTGGATTTTTTTAGGAAAAAAGAAAACAAATAAAGTGTATAGCATGCATTTCCCTTGCAATCCAAGTGCTAAATCACAATGTGTTAAATCACACCAGCTTAAATCACAATAACAAGCTCAAAACTTGAAATCGTAATTCTGAGCAGTCCTGATTGCAAGATATGAATGTGCAATTTGAGAAACTGTGAGAGAAAGAGTGGCAGTTACCCTTTTTTTTAGATTCATTTTATTCTGTGGAACAAACTTATGGCGAAAATGACATTGCAGAAATGATAGCACTGACTTATAAATTCATGCACACAATGGATGCACTGCATGCATGCTGCTTTTACGACTTATTCAACACAACATCACATGACCTCGATGTCTCTGCTGCGAGCCACTTCCGAGAAGTTCTCGTGCTGCTCCAGGGTTTTGTCCATCTTGTCATCCGTCATGCAGTAGCAGCGGAGTCGACCCTCGCGAGCTTCATTCATCTTCGCAAACACTACAAACTTGGCCATGTACGGCACGGCCGACAGCTCGCGGTACAGGAGGTTGGCAAAGGACACGGCCTCCGCAGTCCGAGGACAGTCCGCCAGCCAGAATCTGAGCCACACAAACACAAAGTCAAAATTATTCGCCCTCCGGGGATTTTTTTTTTCAAATATTTCCCAAATGATGTTTCCAGAGTTCACACTTAGCTGATGATTGATAGTAAAACTAGTTTGGCGTGCTGTCCCGGGAGAGAGCCCTGAGCTTATGAGATCCTCGAGCCCTGGGCTCCCTCCCGTTGCAAGGCGAGAGGGGAGTTTGAGCTCAGGTAGATCTCGATGACTCCCCCTCTTGTTGTAGCTAAGTGTCAGATATGTATACTGTAAGGTGTACTCAGAGGTTAGCTAATGTATTTTGATTAATTATTTAGAGTGCTTGTTTTTGAACTGTGGGAGGAAACCGGAGGACCCGGGGAAAACCCACGCGACCACGGGGAGAACGAGCAAACTCCGCACAGAAATGCCGTCTGGTTTGGAAAGGAATTAAACCAGGGGCATTCTTGCTATGAGGCAACAGCACTAATCACTGGCCACCGTGACGCCCGTTTGAAAGGAGAGAAAGTAGGGTTGGGTGGGGGGGTTTCTTCGAGACGAAGATATGGAGATGAGAAAAGTCTGGTTATTTATAGTGAGTTAAGTATCGTCTGATAGGATAATCAGTTATTAGCTAAAGTTGGAACAGCTGCGAACAATCATAAGCACGTGATCCTCTCGAAATTTGTTTATGGATAAACTTCACTTAACAGAGCAAGGAATTTTTCACAGTATTTCCTATAATATTTTTTCCTCTGGAGAAAGTCTTATTGGTTTTATTTTGGCAAGAATAAAAGCAGTTTTTAATTTTTAAAAAACACTTTAAGGTCAATAATATTATCCCACAAACCGAATACAATTTAAGACCAATTGT
The DNA here is from genome assembly GCF_052040795.2 of Danio rerio. Taxonomy (NCBI): domain Eukaryota; kingdom Metazoa; phylum Chordata; class Actinopteri; order Cypriniformes; family Danionidae; genus Danio; species Danio rerio. The sequence continues at coordinate 76,289,420 of NC_141025.1, forward strand.
AAGGTATAACAATTTTATAGTACAGAAATGACAAGAAAAGCACACAACACAACTCATTTGTGTGAGGTTTACTTATAAACTAATTTCAAGGGGATCACGTGCTTAAGAATTATCAGAGCCGGTCTCGCATTAGCTAATCACTATCTTCCAATTATATGAGCCCTAAGCTACTATAAACAACCACAGTCTTCAGTCTACTTCATCTTCGTTTGGAAGAAACCCCCCCTTCCTGCCCATTCTCCTCCTTTACCATAGATCGGCTGGCACGGCGGCCCAGTGGTTAGCACTGTTATCCCTACAGCAAGAACACTGCCGGCCCTGGTCCCACCAGGCCAGTAGGCGTTTCTGTGAGGAGTTTGTATATTCTCCCCGTGTCCGCGTGGGTTTTCCCTGGGTTCTCCGGTTTCCTCCCACCATCCAAAGATATATATCATGCATAACAATCAAGCACTTGTCTAGCACCCTTTTTTTTCTCACGTGTTCCCTTAGCTACCGCAGCCTTAAGATTTTTTTTTTGGCAATTGAATTGTTTCATGTTCAATCCACTTTAATTTGTTATTGTCATGTTTACCAGCGAACAACCACCAGATGTCGCTGGTAAACACACACACACATAGAACTACACTTTTCCTGGACTACAACTTCATACATGCTCTTCTATTGATCGGGCTTCCTGACGAAGACACATGATCTTGATACCCGCTGGATCCATTGTGTGGCCGAGTCTTCTGTAACGCCGGGGAGTGACACTCACAACAGAAGGTAGGATCCAATATGCAGGTTTATTCACAGTCAGGCAAGCAGTGGTCAATACGGGAGCAAACAGATATATGTAGACAATCCAGAATCGTAGTCAGTAAACAGGCAATAGGTCGTAAGGCAGGCGGCTAAACAGGATGACAAGGATAAACAGGGCTAAGATCAAAACACGGGAAAACAAGACCAGGATAACGCGTTGTAATGTCACCTTACAGATAAACAAGACTCGGCAAACTGAAGGAGTGAAAGTGTAGTTCTAAGTGTGTGTGTGTTTACCAGCGACATCTGGTGGTTGTTCGCTGGTAAACATGACAGTTATGTTAACTGAACTGATTTGTGTTAGGACAGCATGAATGACTTGTGTGGAACCCTGTTTTTTTTTACAATGTAGTTTTGGTTTAACTTAATGTTGGATTTTTCTCATATTGTGTAATGTAATTATTACATTTTGTCACTCACAATGAAATTATTCATTTATTTATTGTTATTTTTTAGTTTAAGAAATAAAAATGTAGAAAAGTTGACTGACTAATATAGGAAATAAATAGAAATAATACATATAAAGTAAATCAAAAATACAAAGGGTGCATATTAGAACTGTGCATATTATAGACGCATGGCAGGGATTAGTTAGGGCAACCTAAATATCTAAATAATCAAAAATTAATATACTAATATGTAACCTACATCCTATGGGACTCACCGGGCAGAGACATTGGTGGTGAAACTGGCACAGTCATTGGAATACGCCAGTTTGGTGGTGCCAGTTATATCTTCCCACTGGGCAGGAGCTGTTCCACCTATAAAAGTACAGCATAATCTGATCAAAATAAATATGCATCAGACAGCGTGTTTCTATTTCTAAGGAGAGAAAGAGGTCAAAAGATCATTGGGAATCTGTTTCAGTATTTATAGGTTTAAAATGGTCGAAATTTTATTATTTAGGAATAAATTGTAAAGGGTAATTAATGTACCGGATTCTTAAATGTTTGCAGTAAATAATACCTTGGACTGATTATTTTTTAGTATTATTTATTTATTGAATTATTTATTTAAATGCAAATTACATTTTTCTCTCATTTGTGGCAGCAAATGGAAATGCAAAAATAAATAATCAATATTAGTCAGGTTATTATTATTATTATTATTTTCCTAAAGTTTCTTCTATAGTCTAGTTATTATTATTACTTTCCCAACGTTTCTACTATAGTCTAGTTCTCATATACGCATCTGCTATTTCTTAAGTAGATTTTTTATTTTTTTATTTTAATACCTGCGGGTTCTGCTGAGCTATCATCCATTCATCAATCTATGTGCTTTCTTAGTTAAAACATTAAAATGACACACTGCAATACTTTTAAATTTCTACCTTACATTTCTCTATACTTTACTACCTTACAAATATTTGTAATAATTCTTTTTCCCAATTTTATTATGCAAAAAAAAATATATATATAATATACACACACACACACACACAATTTCTTAGTGCTTATCGTCTGTGTATGTATTTATATATGTATAATATACGTATGTGTATGTATGCATGTGTTCACAATATGTAAATGTACAGTATCTCTCTCTTTCTCTCTCTATCTCTCTCTCTCTCTCTCTCTCTCTCTCTCTCTCTCTATATATATATATATATATATATATATATATATATATATATATATATATATATGTGTGTGTGTGTGTGTGTGTGTGTGTGTGTGTGACCTGTATGTATATATACATACAGTTGAAGTCAGAATTATTAGCCCCCATGAATTATTTGACCGCTGTTTATTTTTCCCCCTATTTCTGTTTAATTAAGATTTTTTCCAACACATTTCTAAACATAATAGTTTTAATAACTCATTTCTAATAACTGATTTATTTTATCTTTACCATGATGACTGTAAACAATATTTTTCAAGACACTACTACAGTATACAGCTTAAAGTTACATTTAAAGGCTTAACTAGGTTATAACAATGGTTTGTTCTGTAGACTATCGAAAAAAAATATAGCTTTAAGGGGCTAATAATATTGTCCCTATAATGGCGTTTAAAAAATTAAAAACTGCTTTTATAGTAGCCGAAATAAAACAAACAAGACTTTCTCCAGAAGAAGAAATATTATCAGACATACTGTGAAAATTTCCTTGCTTTGTTTAACATTATTTGGAAAATATTTTAAAAAGAAAATAAAATTCAAAGGGGGGCTAATAATTCTGACTTCAACTATATATATATATATATATATGTGTGTGTGTGTGTGGGTGTGTGTGTGTGTGTTTGTGTTTGTGTGTGTACCGATGACGCTGCAGAGCAGGCGCAGGCTGGTGGTGTCTCCCTCTCCGGCGTCCCGCGGACTCTCTCTCCATGAGGGTGGCAGTGGGATTCTCAGGCCGATGGGACGGTGAAACTTCCGGCGCCGAGGCTCCACCGTCACCACAGGACTGAACGTGGCCTGGTTCCCCAAAAGCTTGGCCACCAGCTCATCAGGCACCGGCTGGGCCTGAAGACGAGGAGGAGGAGGAGGAGACACCAGAACAGAAACACCAACAGGAGGAAGAGCAGAAAGAGGTGAAAAATAGGAGAGAGGAAAGAGACTCCCACATTGTTATTGAATGGTGCAGTAGTGGCCAAAATAACCAGAACACCTCACATATCTGAAAATATTGAGCTTTTATCTTAAAGGTGGTGTTCATAAGACTGTCATGAGGCATTTATAATCATGAATAGTGAATATTAGATTTAATGTATGCATACAATAACTGGTAAAAAGATGGTAATACTCAACTCAAAAGCGGTGTTCATAAGACTGTTATGACACCTTAATAATAATGCATCATGATTATAAGTTTTATGCATGCATATGATAATTGTTTTAAAGCTGGTAAGACTTTACTAGAAGGTCAATGTTTATAAGACTGTAATGACAGCTTTATAACCATGAATCATCCATCATTAATATGAGATTTCATGCATGCATTTGATAACTTTTATAAAGCTGGTAACACATTACTTGATTGAAAGGGGTGTTCATAAGACTGTCATAATACCTTTATAATAATGTATCATGAATATAAGTTTTATGCATGCAAATGATAACAGTTAAAATGCTGGTCACACTTTACCCTATAGTCAATGTTCATAAGACTGTCATGACATCTTTATAATCATGAATCATCCATAATGAATATGAGATTTTATGCATGCATGTGATAACTGTTATAAAGTTGGTAACACTTTACTTGATAGAAAGGGGTCCTCATAAGACTGTCATAACACCATTATAATCATGAATTGTGAACATAAATATGAGATTTCATGCATTCATATAATAACTGGTAAAAAGATGGTAATACTCAACTCAAAATCGGTGTTCATAAGACTGTTATGACACCTTTATAATCATGCATCATAAATATAAGTTTTATGCATTATACATGCATATGATAACTATTATAAAGCTGGTAACACTTTACTTAATTGAAAGGGGTGTTCATAAGACTGTCATGACACGTTATAATCATGCATCATGAATATAAGTTTTATGCATGCATATAATAACTGTTAAAATGCTGGTCACACTTTACACGAAAGTCAATGTTCATAAGACTGTCATGACAGCTTTATAATCATGCATCATCCATCATGAATATGAGATTTTATTCATGCATATAGTAACTGTTATAAAGCTGATAACACTACTTGATTGAAAGAGGTGTTCATAAGACTGTCATAACACCATTATAATCATGAATAGGCAACGAAAATATGAGATTTCATGCATGCATATGATAACTGTTAAGAAGCTGGTAACACTTTACTTAAAAGAGATGTTTATAAGACTGTCATAACATCTGTATAATCATGCATCGTGAATAGGAGTTTTCATAAATGTATATGCGAACTGTTTAAAAACTGTTAACACTTTACTTAAAGGTTGATGTTCATAAGACTGTCATAACAGCTTTATGAATCATGCTTCATGAATATGAGATTTTATTAACTGTTAAAAACCTGTAACTCTACTCAAAAGGGGTGTTCATAAGACTGTCATGACACCTTTATAATAATGCATCATGAATATAAGTTTTATGCATGCATATAATAACTGTAAAATGCTGGTCACACTTTACACGAAAGTCAATGTTCATAAGGCTGTCATGACAGCTTTATAATCATGCATCATCCATCATGAATATGAGATTTTATTTATGCATATAGTAACTGTTATAAAGCAGATAACACTACTTGATTAAAAGGGGTGTTCATAAGACTGTCATAACACCGTTATAATCATGAATAGGCAACGAAAATGAGATTTCATGCATGCATATGATAACTGTTAAGAAGCTGGTAACAATTACTTGAAAGAGATGTTTATAAGACTGTCATAACACCTTTACTGTATAATCATGCATCGTGACTATGAGTTTTCATAAATGTATATACGAACTGTTTAAAAACTGGTAATACTTTACTTGAAGGTTGATGTTCATAAGACTGTCATAACAGCTTTTTGAATCATGCATCATGAATATGAGATTTTCTTAACTATTAAAAACCCTTAACTCTACTCAAAAGGGGTGTTCATAAGACTGTCATGACACTTTTATAATCATGGATCATGAATATAAGTTTTATGGATGCATATAATAATTGTTAAAATGCTGGTCACACTTTACATGAAAGTCAATGTTCATAAGGCTGTCATGACAGCTTTATAATCATGCATCATCCATCATGACAATGAGATTTTAATATGCATGCGTATAATAACTGTTTTAAAGCTGATAACACTACTTGATTGAAAGAGGTGTTCATAAGGCTGTCATAACACCATTATAATCATGAATCCTCAACAAAAATATGAGATTTCATGCATGCATATGGTAACAGTTAAGAAGCTGGTAACATTTTACTCGAAAGAGATGTTTATAAGACTATCATAACACCTTTACTGTATAATCATGCATCATGAATAAGAGTTTTCATAAATGTATATGAGAACTGTTTAAAAACTGGTAACACTTTACTTGAAGGTTGATGTTCATAAGACTGTCATAACAGCTTTATGAATCATGCATCATGAATATGAGACTTTATTAACTGTTAAAAACCTGTAACTCTACTCAAAAGGGGTGTTCATAAGACTGTCATGACACCTTTATAATCATGCATCATGAATATAAGTTGTATGCATGCATATAATAACTGTTAAAATGCTGGTCACACTTTACACGAAAGTCAATGTTCATAAGGCTGTCATGACAGCTTTATAATCATGCATCATCCATCATGAATATGAGATTTTATTTATGCATATAGTAACTGTTATAAAGCAGATAACACTACTTGATTAAAAGGGGTGTTCATAAGACTGTCATAACACCGTTATAATCATGAATAGGCAACGAAAATGAGATTTCATGCATGCATATGATAACTGTTAAGAAGCTGGTAACAATTACTTGAAAGAGATGTTTATAAGACTGTCATAACACCTTTACTGTATAATCATGCATCGTGACTATGAGTTTTCATAAATGTATATACGAACTGTTTAAAAACTGGTAATACTTTACTTGAAGGTTGATGTTCATAAGACTGTCATAACAGCTTTTTGAATCATGCATCATGAATATGAGATTTTCTTAACTATTAAAAACCCTTAACTCTACTCAAAAGGGGTGTTCATAAGACTGTCATGACACTTTTATAATCATGGATCATGAATATAAGTTTTATGGATGCATATAATAATTGTTAAAATGCTGGTCACACTTTACATGAAAGTCAATGTTCATAAGGCTGTCATGACAGCTTTATAATCATGCATCATCCATCATGACAATGAGATTTTAATATGCATGCGTATAATAACTGTTTTAAAGCTGATAACACTACTTGATTGAAAGAGGTGTTCATAAGGCTGTCATAACACCATTATAATCATGAATCCTCAACAAAAATATGAGATTTCATGCATGCATATGGTAACAGTTAAGAAGCTGGTAACATTTTACTCGAAAGAGATGTTTATAAGACTATCATAACACCTTTACTGTATAATCATGCATCATGAATAGGAGTTTTCATAAATGTTTTTGAGAACTGTTTAAAAACTGTTAACACTTTACTTAAAGGTTGATGTTCATAAGACTGTCATAACAGCTTTATGAATCGTGCATCATGAATATGAGATTTTATTAACTGTTAAAAACCTGTAACTCTACTCAAAAGAGGTGTTCATAAGACTGTCATGACACCTTTATAATCATGCATCCTGAATATAAGTTTTCTGCATGCATATAATAACTGTTAAAATGCTGGTCACACTTTACACGAAAGTCAATGTTCATAAGACTGTCATGACATCTTTATAATCATGAATCATCCATCATGAATATGAGATTTTATGCATGCATGTGATAACTGTTATAAAGTTGGTAACACTTTACTTGATTGAAAAGGGTGCTCATAAGACTGTCATAACACCTTTATAATCATGAATTGTGAACATAAATATGAGATTTCATGCATGCATATGATAACTGTTAAAAAACACTTGTATGTATATGAGAACTGTTTAAAAACTGGTAACACTTTACTTGAAAGTTGATGTTCATAAGACTGTCATAACAGCTTTATGAATCATGCATCATGAATATGAGATTTCATTAACTGTTAAAAACCTGTAACTCTACTCAAAAGGGGTGTTCATAAGACTGTCATGACACCTTTATAATAATGCATCATGAATATAAGTTTTATGCATGCATATAATAACTGTTAAAATGCTGGTCACACTTTACATGAAAGTCAATGTTCATAAGGCTGTCATGACAGCTTTATAATCATGAATCATCCATCATGAATATGAGATTTTAATATGCATGCGTATAATAACTGTTATAAAACTGATAGCACTACTTGATTGAAAGGGGTGTTCATAAGACGGTCATAACACCATTATAATCATGAATAGGCAACAAAAATATGAGATTTCATGCATGCATATGATAACTGTTAAAAAGCTGGTAACACTTTACTTGAAAGAGATGTTTATAAGACTGTCATAACACCTTTACTGTATAATCATGCATCATGAATAAGAGTTTTCATGAATGTATATGAGAACTGTTTAAAAACTGATAACACTTTAAACCACTTGAAAGTTGATGTTCATAAGACTGTCATAACAGCTTTATGAATCATGCATCATGAATATGAGATTTTATTAACTGTTAAAAAGCTGTAACTCTACTCAAAAGGGGTGTTCATAAGACTGTCATGACACCTTTATAAGCATGCATCATGAATATAAGTTTTCTGCATGCATATAATAACTGTTAAAATGCTGGTCACACTTTACACGAAAGTCAATGTTCATAAGGCTGTCATGACAGCTTTATAATCATGAATCATCCATCATGAATATGAGATTTTAATATGCATGCGAATAATAACTGTTATAAAGCTGATAACACTACTTGATTGAAAGGGGTGTTCATAAGACTGTCCAAACACCGTTATAATCATGAATCCTCAACAAAAATATGACATTTCATGCATGCATATGATAACTGTTAAAAAACACTTGTATGTATATGAGAACTGTTTAAAAACTGGTAACACTTTACTTGAAGGTTGATGTTCATAAGACTGTCATAACAGCTTTATGAATCATGCATCATAAATATGAGATTTTATTAACTGTTAAAAACCTGTAACTCTACTCAAAAGGGGTGTTCATAAGACTGTCATGACACCTTTATAATCATGCATCAACTCATCTCTGCATAATGCATCAACTCAACTTTAACCCAAGTACTTGCAATTAATTACAGTGTGCTTATGATGGTTTTTACACTGTAAAAAGCGATTAGTCGAAAAAGTGAGTAAACTCAATACCTTCAAATTATTAAATAAATTAAGATTGTGCATAATTATACAGATTAAGTTGTGAACTTAACTAAGTTAAATCAAAAATATTTAAATTTTTCAAAGTAAAATAAACTTGTATTTTTAAGGCAATGGGTTTACTCACTTTGAATAATTGCTTTTACAGTCTATTCTACGACTTTGTAAATATTCATTTCATTTTATGGGTATAGTAAAGGACAATAATAAAAAAAACACTAAAATCTTCTAAAATGACATGTTCCAATAATTTGGACCACTGCTGTACATTCAGAAATGAATAAATGGAAATATGGGAAATGTATTCATATTTATGAAAGAAATCCGATAGGATAGAAAGAGATCTCTCTAATTAGTGCAAATGCAATCCAAGACACCACGTTAAGCTTGTAAAACAGTCTTATTTATTAAATGAAAAAGTGTTACAAATATTGAACCAAAGCTGAAGCAAAAAATAAAGACACAAACACAAAACTTTGACCCTGTATGGTTGTAAAGCTTTTAAAGATCTTTGAGCATTTATTATAATCTGTATGCTATTTATTTACAATGAATTATCAATTAAGATGTGCTTTATTGCTGATTAAAGTGTTAAATATGATCACGTCAGATTCAATATATTCAAATCATTTCCTATTTCTCACATTTTTATGAAATATACTTTAAATAAAATGTTCATTTGTAAAAAAAAAAAAAAAAAAAAACATAAATGTAGTTTTTTGCATGTTTTTAATTCAGTTTCAGATCTGTAGCTCAACGTTGGTCTGTGTTCTAAAAATGTATACGGTAAATCTTCCAGGAGTAATTAGGAAAAACCTCTTTTATACGTTGAGAGAAAGTGTGAAAAACAGTTCTGTGTGTATTTGTGGCAAAATCTGCATTTTGCACCACTTTAACACACTTTTTCGGCTTTCAAACAAATGCATTGTTTATAATACAGCACAATGAGAACTGATCAGATGTATCAGTACGTTTAGATGATTATTAGGTCACTGCTCACAAAGTAGAAACACAAAAACCAAGCAAAATAGAAAAACAAAACAGTAATACAACAAATGATAGAAATGATTAAACAAATAATGGGTTAAAACAAGTCAGGTCAGCTTTGGTATGAGCTGGTTGTTACACTTGCCGAGCAAAAGATAAAATAAAAAACATGCATGAGTCCTAAACAAATATTTCCTTATAAATTTTAGCTTCTGAAATGTAAAATATAAAGTTGCATTTAAATGTGTGTATATATATATATATATTAGGGCTGTCAAATAATTGTAAGAATTAACATAATTAACTTTTTTGTAATTACTCATGATTAATTTTCGAAACGCCATATTTATTACAGAAATAAAAACACAGGCATTTAAGTGCTATTATTTCCATGTTGGATTTTAAGTGGACTGCAAACACACACACCCACACACAGAGACAATGCGCGCAGTACAGCGCACTCAGGGAGCAAGGGATCCCTTCTGATTCATCAACACGCATGATGCCGTTCATCAAATTTGCTTAAACTAAGCGTTCTAAAGCAGGGGTTCCCAAACTTTTCAGCCAGCAACCCCCAAAATGACAATGCCAGTGACTCGCGACCCCCAATTTCCTCTCAGGTTGTTATATATACAGTGGTTATAAATGCAATGGCACACACACACTAATAGACACAAGTCTATTCTTGTTTTAATTTTTTCAATGTATGTCAGTGCTGTAAATGGGCCAGAAAGTTTAACCTGGTGTTATAAAATCAATCTGCTGCTTCTGACGCTATCGCTGTGTCTTTAATATAATGTAATTACCCCAGGGGTCATTTTCCAATAGAACTAGTAACTATAAACTACTATAGTAACTATATAGTAACTATAAAGCATATAGTAACTATAGACGACAATTTTTTTTTCTCTTCAGTAGGTTATGGATAACCTATGGTAATTCTTATGGTTTAAAAAAAATTGATTTTTTTTAAATCACCAGGCGACCCCCCTTGATTGTTCCACGACCCCTCGGGGGGTCCCGACCTCCACTTTGAGAACCACTGTTCTAAAGTATGGCTGTATTTTACAAGCAAAGATTCTGACACAGCAACGTGAAACTGACGCTTTACAAAAGTTGCGTGTAGTGGGGAAACACCTCAAACTTGTAAAATGTGAGGGCTCATGGAAGCAGCTCAAAGGTGAGGAATGGGCTGTCTGGCATCTGGCACTTTCACTACAGTACATTTACACGGACACCAATACTCCGCTTTTATGATTAAGATATTACTGATTAAGAGTCTACCATATAAGCAGCGATTTTTGATTATATTAAAGGACTAGCGAAATGCTGAGGTTTTTCTTTCCATTCGCCATGCTGTATCAAATTCCATTAAAACATCCTGAATGAAAATCTGCTGAATAAGAGTGAACTGCTGAACTGCAGTTAACGTCTAAATATTGAAAATGAAACTCCCGAAATTGCAAGAAACTCTGGAGGAAATGTAGGATAGCCTGCTGATGCCTCATTAATTGTTTTATACTGGTTCCTATACTGGTTTTATACTGGTTTTGGTTCCTTCCAAAAGCGTCCTTGGTCTTACCCAAATTTTCTTGCACGTTAAACACACGCAGAGCTGGAGCAAGCGGAACTGGCACTGTAGGCAAACGGCAATCACGCCACCCTCAACCCGAAAGTGACCGGTTCGCGGACGAAAGTGAGGACTGTGAGGGTGTGGGTGGGTGTAACAGATGAAAGTAAGGACCGGGGGGTTCGCTCACTATTCTGCTGGCTTAGGTGGCCGCCTAGGTCAACTCTATGCACGCACCGTCCCTGAACACACGTCAGCCACAACAGTAAATAAAAAACTGCAACTGCATTATTTGCGTTATTTTTTTTAAACGCGTTAAATATTTAAAATTAATCACATGCTAATTTTGACAGCCCTAATATATATATATATATATATATATATATATATATATATATATATATATATATATATATATATATATATATATATGTGTGTGTGTGTGTGTGTGTGTGTGTGTGTGTGTGTGTGTGTGTGTGTGTAGCTAATAAACTTCTAAAACAACTAAATACATAATTTTAAAATGCGTGTACAGTAACTCTAAAAACGTTTTATATAAGGTGCTTAAAATATTCTCAGTGATACAGAAATATGGTCCTCATCAAAATAGATCATCTTTTACTCTCATCAACATACACATTCCTCAAACAAAACCTTCCATACTAAACAATCCATCCATTATCATCTTATCTCTAAATATTCATCTATATATTTATCTGTATATTTTGATCTGTAATAAACTTTTTTAATCGAAGCAGAAACCAGAAACACACCATGCATTATTCCATTATTCCCCATTCATTTCTCCTTCCACAAACACTGAACAACTTGCAAAATGACATTCATTCACATTCAACGAGCCCAAAACATTATTTAATTTCGAGACATGAAAGATGAGGCGTTTGTGGTAAGGGTTTATTTTTGATGCTCCCTATTGCACACTTAGTTGACTAAAAGTTGCATTGCCAATTAATTCTCATTTGAGTATTAATAAACTGTCTGCTTAATATCTGCTGATACCTTCAACAAACAATTCACTGACTATTAGTAACTTTGCAAGTACATGTCAACTTAAACTAACCCTAACCCCAACTTCACAGTCTACTTGTAATCTGATGAGAATTACTTGGCATCTAGATGCAATGTAACTTAAATTCAACAAAATGTGTTAAAGGGACCATCAAAACAAAGTGATACCGCGTTTGCTCATGTTTGACGACCAAACGGCAACACACAAACTTGTATACAACTCAGGCTCATTAGAAAAATGTGCACAGGGGTACATTTCTGAGAACCAAGAAATACGCACCCTGAACTACGTCTTCTTGCAGTTCTTTTTCACTAATCCACTAGAGGGGGCATAGTGTACATTTTTTGACAATCTCAAATACGTAAATCCACCAGAGGCCGCTGTGAACACATCTGGCCATCTCAACATCCTTAATTCTACCATACCATGCAGATTTATGGGCGCCATTTTTGGTGAGCTACCAAGCAAACCAGTCACAATGAAGAAGCCATCCATACGGAGGTAAGTACCGCCCCATAGTGTTTGTTTACACTCAAAATGCAGCCATATGTACCCACAAGCACATATTTCTTAGATCTCAAAAAGGTAGCCCTGGGCATATTTCCCCATTGAGCCTGTGTTGCTTGTATACATCGTTTAGGAGGACTCTCGAAAGGCGTAATGTATTTTATACTATAAAAATCACTTATTATATGGCTCTAGCCATAAACCCAACCCTTACAGGAAACCTGTGGCAAAATATAAATGTGAAGAGACTCCATTGGGTTTTGAATTATGAGGACACAAGTCATGTCCTCATAAATCAGATTAATAGAATACAACTAGCTTGAAGCCAGAATTATTAGCCCTCCTCATTTATTAGTCTTCCTCCTGAAGAAAAATATTGCTTAAGGGGGCTAATAATATTGACCTTAAAATGTTTTTGTTGTTTTTTTATTATTAAAAACTGCTTTTATTCTAGCCGAAATAAAACAAATAAGAATTTCTCTAGAAGAAAAAATATTATATGAAATACTGTGAAAAATTCCTGAAATTGTTAAACATGATTTGGGGAATATTAAAGAAAGACAAAATATATCACAGGAGGGCGAATCATCCTGACTTCAACTATATGTAATTTTGTGTCCTCATAAACCACATGAACAAGTACACTCTCACACATACACCAAAAAAACTCCCCTAAAAGCTGTCATTATGGTAATAGACAGGAGAAAAGCTTCCTCCGTTTTCCATGCCATGCTCTTCCTCCTCATCATCCTCCCATCTCACCTGCAGTCCCAGACGCACGCGTTTGGTGACGGCCGTCTCTGGAAAGGTGGCCTGGACCATCGGCACCAGTTTACTGGACAGAAAACCTCCTTCTGGGCCAATCAGATCGTTCTCCTGCTGGATGCGAGACACCACCGCAAAGTAGAGCGGGAAGTCGGTGGAGATGATCCGTCTGATGCGTTTCTTCCCGAGCTCCTCCTGACTCTCCAGATCTGTGGAGAAAACACAAGCCATGAACGATGAAAGCTACACTGGCTCTATGGAAAACTATACATTTACAGTTGAAGTCAGAATTATTCACCCTCCTCTGAATTTTGTTTTCTTTTTAAAACAGATTCAGGAATTTTTCACAGTATTTCCTATAATATTTTTTCTTCTGGCGAAAGTCTTATTTGTTTTATTTCGGCTAGAATGAATGCGGTTTTAATTTTTTTGAAATCCATTTTAAGGTCAAAATCATTCGCCCACTTAAGCTATATTTTTTTGATTGTCTACAGAACAAACCACTGTTATACAATGACTTGCCCTTATTATCCTAACTACTCCCTAATTAACCTAGTTAAGTTTTTAAATGTCACTTTAAGCTGAATACTGGTACCTTGAAGAATCTCTATTCAAATATTATTTACTGTCATTATGGCAAAGATAAAAGAAATCAGTTATCAGAAATGAGTTATTAAAACTATTATGTTTAGAAATGTGTTGAAAAAATCTTCTCTTAATTAAACAGAAATATACAGGAGGGCTAATAATTTAGGCAAAGACTTCAACTGTACATTATAATTTTCGTATGGACATTTAAGACATTATATTGTACAGAAATGACCATTTTTGATTATTTCTAAATATATAAATACAGTACACCTTCATCCATGCCGTTGAGGATAGTCTCCAGCACTTCATCTCCGTATCGGTTACGATGCTCCTTCCAGACAGATCCGTTCTCACTCCTCAAGACCACGAGTTCCCGATCTCCCCGACCGAGAGCCGCAAAATGAGGAATCTCCACAATCACAGGCCTTCACCAGAAAGAAGAGTTAGTGTTAGTTTGCTTAAAAAATGTAAAAAAATAAAAATAAAAATTAGGCAGGCACCGAAATTTAAATTGTGCTGAAAACTTAAACTCTGAATGCACTGAAAATGCAGGACAAAAGGCCAAAAAGAAGATTTAAAATTTTCAAAAATTCAGAAAAACTAATTTTACTAAATTAAAAAATTTCTGAACTTGCAAAATGACATTCATTTACATTTAACAAGCCCTAGAGTATTATTATTATTATTATTATTATTAGCATCTTTGTTAAGAGAGTTGAAAGATAAGGCTCAGGCTGATTGTGAAAATGTGCCCAGGGCTACATTCTTGAGAACCGAGAAATACGTACTTTGGGCTCCATCTCCTTGCTGGGTTTTTTCCACCTCAAATCTACTAGAGGACGCTCTGTACATCTTTGACAATCTCAAATATGTTAAAGGGGCACGTTTTCTCATTTGTGCCATTTCTCATAAACCCTTCAGAGGGTGCCATTTATGGCCATGTCAACTGTCGTAATTCGATTTCTTAGCAATTAGAAATTATCAGACCGGAGGTTTTGAATATCAGAAAATAGACTTAATTCTCCATAATAAAGCCGAGAAACAGCAGAGCAGACCCCAGAGCATCCTGAAGTCTCTCCTGGACACTTCCTTTCTTTGGTTCTCTCTTTCTCTGCTCCTTCTAAAGTATCTGTGTTTTCCACAATCTTTATTTTCTACACCCCTAGGTGTCTTGTTTTAACTCTTGACCATTTTTGAATAGGTTTCTACTCTAAGTGGGCCTGCTATTCTTGGCTCTCTGCCAGCTTGCTATGGTCAGCGAGATGTCACAGGTCTATGTCATGTCAGCAATTGTTTTGAAACCAAAGTTCTCTCTCCAAAGATGCAACTTATGCAAAAGGACTAAGTGTTTACATACATTGTCATGATAGCATAATCACTTGATAATATGTTACTCATTCTAACTTCTGACACATATAGCTTCATACAAGTATTTAACATATATAATCAGTGCTTTACATATTCAGTTATTCTACACAATCATTCTTCAGCATAGCCTTCTCTTAGTGTTGCTCCTGTTCAGGCATACTCATTTTACACAGTATTTTTATTACACGCTGGCATGTTTGCTGCAAACACTACATACATTTTGAGTAGAGAAAATTAACTGCTTTACACTCGTAAAATACTTCACGGAGAGAATAAAATCTTCTTCACAACGTCCTTAATTTCACCATGCAATCAGACTGCTGCTTTTTGGGTTTTGTTTTGGGCTCCATTTGTGGTGAGCTACCGAAAACTAAAAATGCAAACTGAAAATGCACCAAAAAAAAAGGCCAAAAAGGAGATGGAAAAAAATGACCAAAAATTCCAAAAAAATCTAATTTGACCTTATTCTGGGATATGCATTTGCATTTCCCAATTGTTTTGGAACTTCTGATTCAGTCGCCTATGGGAGAAATGACTAGAAATAATAAAAAAAGGCAGAAAACCGTCAAACTGTTTGCGCTACAAACAAGTGTGTTTGTACATAAAAAGTAGATTAATATAATAAGATAATATCAGTTTGCAACATCAAGCAGCAGGACAAGCGGTTTTTAACGTCTGAAATCAATAAACGTGAATAACAGCAGAAGTCTCCAGCCAAATAGATTCCAAGAGCTGCGCCCGATTGCACATCAAGAATAAGGTCAATATGTTTAAAACGCTTGTATTTCTGTCAGAAGTGTTTTGCTCACCCTAAAAACTGCATGCTGGCGGGTCCAAGGGAGATGATGCGGCTGGCGAGACCCTCTCCCTCCACTAATGGCGGCGGTGTGGGCAGCTTCTGGGGCTTCACCAGGCGGCAGGTGATGCGTGTGGGAGCGGCGCAGGTTCGAGGAGGAATGATGACGCGGAGGCCGTTGTGTCTGCTGCCGCGCATCGAGCCGCCGCGAGCATCCACCATGAAGCTCACCAGAAAACTGCACAAACATCAAGATGTTAAAGGGGACCTATCATCACACTAGAGTGAGGTTTCAGCTCAAAAATCCCCAGATAATATTTATAACTTTTTGAAACTGCCCCTTAAAAGTTTGGATTCTGATTGTGGCATTTTGATGACTGTAACTTTAAATAAGCTTGTGCTTCTTTGAAAAGAGGGCGGAGCTAGTAATGCTTATGTGTCAGCATAGTGGCAGATTCAACAACAAGACTGACGTCGTATGCTAATAAGGGAGAGATAGTCACTTTCCCATTGGGGCTTTCACATTATGGATTGAAACAGGGTGAGGGTAAGTTAAAAAACAGCCTTTTTATTCAATCTAAAATGTCACAGATACACAGGTATGGTCAGGAGGCTCACCCAGTGTGGATGGGACTGGCAACCGGACTGACATTGTCTGAAGTCTCAGTTGCAGGACTGCTGGGAATCAGAGAATCCTCGTCGTACTCTTTGGGCAATGGAAGTGGAGTGTGCTGCTGTACATAAACACATGGAGTTATGACACTAATGTTAACATATTTGAAGTTACAAAATAATACGTCAAATATATTAAACAATACATAAAAGAAATTATTAATTTATATATAGTTGAAGGCACACTTGTTAGCCATCCTGCAATTGTTTTGATTCTTATTAAAATAATTCTCAAGTGATGTTCAAGAGAGCATGAAAAATGTTCAGTCTTTACTATTATTATTTATATAACAATTAGAAAAATATATATACATTCATATAAAAAAATATCTATTTATTTGGCTCTGTCTGTCTGTCTATATACAGTATGTAAACAGTAAAGGTTAAAATCATCATAGCAAAGACAAAATAAATAAGTTATTTAAAATTAGTTATTAAAACTAATGTGTAAATGTGTTCAAAATATTGCTAAAAATATTCAAAAATATAAAAAATATTTTAAATTTTTACTGAAAAGTACTTTTTGAATATTATACATGGTATTTTAAAGGGTATTAAATATGTTGTAGGTGAAACCTGGAAATCGAGTATGAATTATTGAATTTACAAGTACGAAAATGTATTTGAAATATTTTAGTTGAAATATTCACATCTTAAATAAACAGCTGTGTTAAATTTCAGGACCTAAAAATACAAACCCTGCAATTCAAGTCATTAAAATGCATAAACTTGTTAATACGGTGTATTTTTTTTTCAGTTTGTGCTATTCAACAAGCTTTTTAATTCAATATGTTTGGCATTGGTTTTGTTCCATAGAAACCGGAACACCCGGAGGAAACCTATGCTAACACGTGGGGAACATCCACACAGAAGGGCCAACTGACACAGCTGAGGCTCGAATCAGTGATCTTCTTGCTGTGAGGCGAATGTGCAACCTGCCATGCAATGGTATTTTTTTTATTAATTTCCCAGTGAAAATGGACAATATTTTGGTGCATTATTTGTATAATATTGATTGATAAACTTTTTTTATATTAAATTATTTTTTATATTATTATTTTTTTATTATTAAATAATGTTTCATTTTATTAAACAGTAAAATAATAGTTTGGTCACC